>NC_051176.1:96094443-96394443 GCF_013339695.2 Rhipicephalus sanguineus
ACGGTTCGTGGACGCCCTGATTCCGTTGTGCGTGAATGACTGCTGTCATTTCGACCAATCAAATACCTTTCTCGTAATCTCTTACGGCTATACAGGTGTTTCAAGAAATGTGTCCAACCTTCTCAAAAAATCAGGAAAATGCGATATTGCTCGGGGCTTTCAGAATTTGCTTTTTCTGTAGCGGCAGGAACTTAAGGTGGTTAATGACATCATTTAGGACAGTTAATGAAGAAGTTACATATTAACTTTTTAATTAGTGGAGTTCGGTGATTATGTCAAATGGGAGAATTGAAGTTCTTCATGCGAGGACCCATCCGCGCTTTGAGACTTCGAAAAAGCGTCCTCTAGTAATCGTTGTGGCGTAATGAATTCAACCAAATGCAACGGCTTTCAACAGCGAAAGCCATCGAATTCGTGAATTTCATTTACTTCGTTATTATTACCAGATGCCGCTTTTCGAATCTCATTGTTGGCATGGTTTTCTGGCACGAAGAACTTAAATTCCCCAATTTGAAACAGTCACCTAACTGCACTAATTAAAAAGTTAATTAATTTAACTTTCTTAATTACTGTCTCAAGTCATGTATCTAACCATCTTAAGATGCCTAGCGCTGCAGAAAAAGTCATTCACTCATTGTGGACGTCTCAGAAGAATATGACAGTTGCGTTCTTTCATGTTTCTGTTTAGGTTTCGCCATTGAATTTGGTTGGATTTCATTACTTTGTAATTATTACTAGATGCCACTTTCTCGAAATCTCAAAGTTGGGTTGTGTTTCTGACATGAAGAACTTCAATTCTCCCATTTGACACAACGACCTAGCTCCAATAATTAAAAAGTTAATTAATTTAACTTTTTTAATTACAGTCCCAAATAATTTCTTTAACAATCTCAAAATCCCTGCCACTACAGAAAAACCAATTCTGAAGGCAGCAGTCAAATATCGCATTTTCCTGATTTTTTTAGAAGGTTGGACACATTTCTTGAAACACCCTGTATATAGGGGTTAGTTATATTCCGCGCATTTCTCTGTCACTTGATTGATAGTGTGAATGTGTTTATTGTCGAGTAGCCTGTACGGAATCCTGCTTGGTCCTTTGGTTGATGGCATTCTAATGTTGTCCTAATTGTATTAACTATTATATTTTTAAATCGCCTATAGACAACGGACAGTAAGCAGATCGGCATGTAATATTTCAAGCCCTTGACGTCGTCTTTGTTATGAATTAAGGTGATTTTAAAATTATTCCAACATGCTCGTACCTTCATCGTCAAGAGACACTTTCTATACATGGTGGCCAGTTTTTCTAAAACAATCTGTCCACCTTCTTTCAACATATCTGATGTTACCTGATCCTAACCAGCGGCAATTGCCTCTTTGCGTTCCCTCTAAGGATTTCTTTACTTCCCATGTCGTTGCTGGTGGGTTGTCCGATTCCTCTGGCCTACTAATATACTTCTTACGTTATCGTCCTCGTTGTCCCGGTTACTGTAAAGATATTTGTAAAGCTCCTCATCTATTTTAACTTTCCTATCCATATTGACAGTGACTTTGCTTTCCTCATCCCTTAGTGTATACGTCCGGTTTTTGCCTGTGCGCAGTTTTCTCTTGACCGCTTTGAGGCTTCGTCCGTTCTAGAGATGACCAATAGAAGGATGGGACGAAGTCAGTCACGTGCGAGCCGGGCCGCGGGTTTGAGACCCCTGCCCTGCAGCAAAAATTAAATAAAACAATACCACTCGGCTTCCTAGATGAGGTCCAGGAGCGGTCTATACAATTCGCGCATCCAATTGGAATCAACGTCCATCGACACTGTCGACGAGCGCAAGGTCAGGTTGTGATATTTACAGAGTACTCGAGAGACTGATTAGACCGCGTGCGTGTCGCTCGCAACGCATATACATGTATATAACAAATGATAAGATTCTAGCGCCCTTCGCTGATACTAACTGCAGTTGTTGCATTTTAGAAACGCTGGTTGTACTTTCACGTGTTTGCTCGGAGGTGAATGCATGCCGCAGATATGTGTAGTGGTGCGCAAGATCAGTCTCTAACACTGAAATTATCTTTGAAATATCCCATAACGGCTAAACGTAGTGAGTTAGCGCAAAAGTGTTCATGACACCAAATGCTGAGGCGGAAAATTCTATGGCATTTCAATACGACACATTCGCATTAGTACCTAACAAGTAATCATACACTAAACATGAATTCGGTGTTCCGCTGACATTATTGACAACAGAACGTCGTGACGGCATCGGCACGCGATAACGCACATATCGCTTAACTGCTACGTCCGATATATATACGCTCGGCAATACCTACACTGACTGTGTTATTCCTTTCACATTTCATGCGTAGATATACAGGCAGATGCGTTTGGATAAGTGTAGTCTTTTACGATGTAAGAATATTCAACAAGCAGCGACGTGTAGGTTCCTTTCGTTTCGTGCTCCCACGGCACCAACGAGCCGCGGGCGACCGAACGGCCGGCTCGCTCAATGTACAAACTTTTCCCATAGTGCGCCACGCTCCCGCGGGGCTTTCTGGGATTGCTTGAAAAGGTTCATTAGCAAGAATCTCGCACTGCATTCACCCTCTCTCTTTAGACTATCATCTGATGCTTTGCAATCATATGCCTCAATTTATTTTTATCATATATCTGCACTTAATTATTAATTTCCTAAAACTATCAGTAGATTTAATTACTCCTTTAAATTGCAGGAGGGTGTCTTGAAGGGTCAGTTGGTACATGTTACTGCGTTGCAAACAGCGCAGAAACGGGGCGAAGGCTAAGGAACAAACAACAGAAGCGCTGTTCCTTTGTTCCTTAGCCTTCGTGCCGTTTTCGCGCAGTTTTCAGTGCAGTAACATGTAGCAACTGGCCCTTGAAGACACCCTTCTGCAATTTGTTTCTCTTACATCAGGCTCTTTTGCACCAGTGTCTTGCATAACTCATCAATGTGCGGGCGCTTGCGTTGGTTTTTTCCTTAGCCTTCGTCCAATTTTCGCGCCGTTTTCAACGCAGTACTCCTTTAAATCGTCATCTCTCGTAAACGTTTCTCCTGCACACTTGTCGGTGATAGATGGTATCTATATTAAACGAATAATTATAATTGATTTCGAAATAATGATATTTATGACTGCTAATAATGAATGATATTCTACTACTTCCCACCATTGTTCTGTACCTGCATAGATTGAGATCTATAGCTGCATATATCGAATACTATGTATCTATTTTACTGATGTCCTACACTGACAGCTTTCACTCCTAAATTGAACATATGTTGAATTCATTGTCACCATTCATTAGTAATGCACTGTGTACCAAGGTGCGAATGTAGATCAACATTAGTATGATATTCTTACCGTGAATTCTTCTTAGCTGCCCTAATTTAAAAAAGTTGCGCAGCTTGCACTGAGTCGCGCAAACCTGGGCTAGAGCAGAGCTGGTCGGCACTTGGCTGGTCCTGGCTTGACTAGACACACGTGCACTCGCAACGCCGATGCACGAAGTGTTCACGGGGTCACATTGGTAATCACGAGTATAGACTAGGTGTTGATCGGGTTCGATTGGGTATCACTCGGCAGTCACAACACCAAATAGGTTAATCAGCTTAATCAGATTAATTGGAATAATTAGCGTAATAGGTCTAATTTGAACATTTGGAACTTGGTCTAGCTTAACTTGCATCCCTGATTAAGCTAGCATTAATTATATCTTAATAAGCTTAATTACGCTAATGAGCTTAATTATTATAATCTACATACTCGAGGCTTCATCTCGACGAGCTTTCCCCACAAGTCAGTCTAGACCTAATGAGCTAATTAACGTAATTAACACTAATTGGGCTCATTCATAATTAATATATCGGTATCGCTCGGCATCTCTTGCCGAGCTCGGCATGACTACGCACACTAGAATCACAACTCGGCTTAATTAGGGCTAATTAGCCTTCTGGCTGTATTTTGCTTGGCTCAGTTTTCACCGTGCTCAACTAAACTTAATTACAATCGGCTATGATTAACATGGCTTAACAAGGCACAGCTATGCTGATTGCGCCGGCATGATGATTGTGTTTTGTCTACATCGCGAGTAGTACGAGTAGTACAAAGCGTGGGCATAACCCTGCTGTAAAAAGAATATTAATATTAATTACGCTGCAGAACCCCTAAAATGCCAATTAGCAAACATTCTAAATGTATTCAGCCCCTTCCTATATGCTTTCATTACATGCATTACAATGTTATCGACCTATTAATTTATTGACCATATACCCGCACTTGGCAACTGCCTACAACGATCACTAATAAACTACATATAATCGTCATCTCACGCATATCGTTTATTTGATACCTTTAATCGCTAGGTTTCATATCATCATCATCATCATCATCATCAGCCTGTCTACGCCCACTGCAGGGCAAAGGCCTCTCCCATGTTCCGCCAATCAACCCGGTCCTGTGCTTTCTGCTGCCACGTTATACCTGCAAACTTCTTAATCTCATCTACCCACCTAATTTTCTGTCTCCCCCTCCCGCGTTTGCCATCTCTTGGAATCCAGTCTGTTACCCTTAATGACCATCGGTTATCCTGCCGACGTGCTACGTGCCCGGCCCATATCCATTTCTTCTTCTTGATTTCAACTATGATGTCCTTAACCCCCGTTTGTTCCCTGACCCACTCTGCTCTCTTCCTGTCTCTTAATGTTACACCTATCATTTTCCTTTCCATCGCTCGCTGCGTCGTCCTCAATTTAAGTTGAACCCTCTTTGTAAGTCTCCAGGTTTCTGCTCTGTAGGTAAGTACCGGTAAGATGCAGCTGTTATATACCTTCCTCTTGAGGGATAGTGGTAGATTACCATTTATGATTTGATAATGCTTGCCGAATGAGCCCCAACCCATCCTTATTCTTCTAGTTATTTCACTCTCATGGTTCGGCTCCGCGGTTACTACCTGTCCTAAGTAGACGTACTCCTTTACAACTTCGTGTCTCCCTGCGTACGGCAGGGAGACACGATCTCTCCAATGTTATTCACCGCGTGTTTACAGGAGGTTTTCAGGGCCCTAGATTGGGAAGAGTTAGGGATAAGAGTTAATGGAGAGTATCTCAGTAACCTACGATTCGCTGATGACATTGCATTGATGAGTAACGCGGGAGACGAATTACAGCTCATGATTACTGAACTGGATACGGAAAGTAGAAGAGTAGGTCTGAAAATTAATATGCATAAAACTAAAGTAATGTGGAACAATCTTGGCAGAGAACAGCGCTTTGCGATAGGTGGCGAGACACTGGAAGTTGTAAAGGAGGTTTCATATATTTTCCCCCAAATTATCCCTGATTACTAATTATCGATAACTATCACTAAAGATAATTGCATGTTACTATCTATCTCGGTTGGTAATTTCATATATTGAATACCCTATATATATCATGTAGATATCCTTCTATACTGAAAGATTTGTATTATAACCTTAAAATTGGTGAATTCATTACAAGTGATTACTTATATGGTCAGGGTGCAGGTGTGCATAATGTTGCTGAGTAAATCTCACTCAGTGTGAATTCTTGGGGGTCATTGTCAACTCTGTTAATTTTCCATATTAATTAAGCTAAAAGACCCCTAATGACTAATTAGCAACCTAAGATTCTTATATCTGTGATCCTCTGCGTCTCCACTTCCATGTGGTACATTACAACGCAATCTTCCGATTAGTTGATTTTTATTCACTCCTTTTCTATTTACCTCAAAGTGTAAGTATTAATAATGACAGAGTACAATTACCATATCTCTTATACCTTTCATTACTACTTATAACAGTATGTACTGCTAGTTACTTGCATGCGACAGCCATCTAATATTAATGGCGTGCATCGCAATACTATATCTAAATATATATATAATATACATGTCCTTCTATACTAACCGCTTTCACCAATAAGTTTTAAGTAAATTGTTAAATTCATTAGTACCCTTGATTACTTACACCCAGTGGAGCAAAATTCGTATCCGTATCAATATATCTTGTCAATTCTGACTTACTTGGAATTACGAGGAGTTATTCTCATTTTTGACCATCTGCTCTAATTAACCTAAGACTTCTCATTGCTAATTATCAACTTAAGACCTCCACAATATTCATACCCTCCATATCTTTAGCAGCCTCAAGAAAAACAAGCTTATATAAAAACACTGACATTTTCACCTGTTTTAGGGCAACCGTAAACACTATGAAGCGTATGCACCCCTATAAGGTGGTTTCGCTGCAATGCACCTTAGATAAAAGTTCCCGTCGAACCTCAGAAACTTCGCCAACATCCGCCAAACTTCACAGGTACGAATATTGAATCGTCGAGATTGGGTCACTTCAGTGATTTAAGCAGGTGAGGGCGCATTGTTTTTATATAAATTTTTAAATTATCTCCTATGGAGTTTCACATAGCACATAAAAGTGGCTCTCGAACCCAGGAAGTTAATGGGAATAAAGCAAAACTTCTTGCACTGTGGCATAATGACTCCCAGATTATATGGACGAAGTGATTTAAGCGTATATTGAAGCGTTACAATAAATGTTTAAAGGTCGGTTCCCATTGAGTGACGCTGCCACTTAGCAGCCAACGCAACAGATGGCGCTAGTTGTCGATATCCCGAATTCCTGGACATGTTTCACGTAACTGGAACCAAATATTTACAAAGAAGTGGTTAATATCAACAGAATAAAACCAACGACATGGTTTACCGTCATGTCGCTCTCGTTAGGGTATTTTATATATAATTTAATTTGTTAATAACTAAGATTAATTATGCAACATTTATAATGTTCACTTTAGGACCAAGCGCGTTTCGGTACTTGGTAGAGGGCGATCCAAAATGACCGATCGAATTTTGCGTTGAAACGTACAGGAGGGATGGAAAGAAACGCGAACCGTGCGGCTTCTACATTCTCCACTGTTTCGCTTTTTTTTTTTACGCGATTGTAGCCTGGATGGTAATAAAAAGCCAATAGAGTATTCCAAAATACCGTCAAAAACCATTCTAGGATCTTTTTTTTGTCACCAAGGTAGAGCGTGATGAAAACAGCGCGCAGCGCTCTTCACGTTTCATTCCATCCCCACTGTACATGCTATAGCATGTACACGTATACGTATACGCAGGGCTGGGCAAAGGTACTTTAAAATCGTATCGCGATACGATACAAGATACTCGGGCAAGATTTGAGATACAGATACAATGCTTCCGAAATTATTGTATCCGATACGATACTTCCCAATTGTATCTTAAGATACTTCGATACATTTGCAAATTTGTTATTAAAGATCCATATAATGAAGCACCAAAGACCTATATACAAATGTGTTTACTTGAAAATTTCTTAACTGCGACCAACTTTGTTTAATTTTAATGAAATATATGTTTGTATCCTGAAAGTACTGTCTTTCTTGCTCAAAGCATACTAGTTTCATTACGAAACAACTTATTGGGATTTGTTTGGCTGCTTAACATGACAGCTCTTTGTACGCTGTACTGTCAGTGCTTACTGCTTGACACTTTTGTAATTGATTGGAGCCGCTGCTCTACTTGCCGACCACGTAGCGGGTTGCCACCTACTTGCAAGAACGTCATCAAGAAGTCTCCGCGCGATGCCGCAAATGCCACTGTGCAGTCTTACCTAAATCTTTAGTCTTACCTTGTCCGTAAGGGTATTGCCGTTTTCGTAAATCTGAGCTCTCATCTCCAGTGCTGAAACAGCGGTCTCTGATTCTTTTACACGAGCAGTACGCTGATCATGTGCATGTTTATACCGATGGGTCAACTACCCTCCAGTGTTCGTCCGGAGCAGTGGTCGTCACAGCGAAAGCTATCAGCGTCAGTTTCAAGACAGACCACCCAACGACATCGACAGCAGCAGAACTTGCCGCTCTTCGCGCTGCACTTAGTGTAGTCAACCGCGAACAGCCTCAACGATGGTCAATCTTCTGCGATTCGAAGGCAGCCCTGCAATCCTTGCTATCAGCCCTGCGACACGGACCATACGAGCAGTTGGTCTTCGAGGTTAGATATCTCCTTCATACATCGTTAGAGAAAGGACACCACGCGACATTTTAGTGGCTGCCAAATCACTACGGCCTGATAGGCAATGAATAGGCCGACAATGCTGCTCGATCAGCTCTTCAAGGTGACAGGCTCGAGACAATACCCCTATCAAGGACCGATGCTGCTAGCCAACTTCGAGCGGGTACACAAGAAATGACTTCCTCCACTTGTAATACAGCAGGCAGACTGCACAACCACCACCGCCACTGCCCGACCAATTTGCGTCTTCAGACACCTACGGGACTACGCCGAAATGATGCCACTCTGCTTTGCCGTTTATGGCTAAGAGTGGCTTTCACAAAGTCATTCTGCTTTCGAATCCAAATGGCTGACAACCCGTTTTGTGACAACTGTGGTAGCGAGGAGACACTACAGCACATCTTCTGCGACTGTCCTCGCTACAATGTGCAGAGAAAATCCCTCGCAGTCGCTCTTGCTCGCATAGATCCCAGACCGATGACGGCAGAAACCATTCTGGAATGTCGTCCTGAGAGGTCATCGCGGGTGAAGGCGACGAAGGCAGTGCTCAACTTCTTGAAGGCATCCGACCTGCACCGGCGGCTATAGACTAACGACGTTAGCATGACTGTGAGATGTGTGCGACTTTTTGTGCATGCGTGATCTCCTTCTCTCTCTATCTTTATATCTCCCCCATCCCTTCCCCCAGTGTGGGGTAGCATACCAGTCCTTCTAGACTGTTAACATCCCTGCCTTTCCTTTCTCTCCTTCTCCTTCCTTCGTAATACTTCATCCACCGGCAGGTGTAGAGCAGCAACAACGCTGGTAGCAATATTTTAGATGCGAAGCATCTTATGGCGTAGTTCAATCCGGTGGTGGTGCTGGTGTGCGGCGTGACCACCCTTACTGCGCATGCGCAAGCCCCCTCCACACCTCCCTCTTCCCCTCTCTCCCCTCAACTACGATCCCCCCTCGCCCGCCTGTCAACCGCGTTCCCCGCTCGCCCTGTGAGAATTAGCGGCCAGGCTAGAGGGAAGACAAGACGCGCGTAGCGTTCCTCTTCGCGCCCACGACGCGAGGTCGGTAGCATGCCCAATGAACGCCAACAGAACGCGATTGTGCAAGTGCTCCGGCTTCGCATCGCCTCATGGTCCTCTTTAGCGGGAGATGGTATAATTTTTTGTGATGCATCGTCTGAAGACGATAGTGTTATGACTGACAGTAGGTGGTGACGCGCTGACCCTGAGAATGGGCGGCCGATGCGTTCTCACACTACTAGAACACCTGCATCCATCCTAGAAACGGAATCTCCGAGACGGGAAGCGACCGACAATGGGAAGAATCTTGTCCTAACAAAGGGACGTCCAAGTTGGTGACGTTTCCACAATGGGCCACCTGGACTTGGATTGGTGTGCTGCCGGGACGACCTGACCTTTATGTTTTGACAGGAGTCGCCGCAGACCCTTTACTGCCCTTCTGGGAAGAGGCAGATGAACATGCCCGAGTAACCTGTTTCCCGACTAGCCCTAAAGTCCCTAGATTTTTCCCTGTTCTTTCTTATCCATTGAAGCGCCGGCGACGAATCTCATTGGCTAACGCTCGTTTTCGGTAGCCATGTTCTTCCTAACTCTTTTCCAACACCTGGTGAAACGCGTCCCCCATTCACTAATGACAGGTGGTTGACGGGAGGAGAAAGGCTCGTCGCGGTAGCATATTGTCCGCTGAAAGATGCGTGGCTAATGTACTTAGACGCACATGGCTTTGTAAATCTTCCAAGTTAGGAAGAAAATGGCGTCGGACGCCAGCTGCGCGTGAGAGAGGGGCGTGAAGGGAGGCAGTTGTCATTACTTAAGTAAAAACGAAAAATCTAGGGACTTTAACTAGCCCCACAAGCGTGTCGTTGACCGCCGGACGGTTGTTGTTTCAGGAGTGCAGCGACCCCTCAACGACAGTGAAATGGGCTGTGCCATGGTCGGTGGTGTCGTGTGTGTGATTGGTGGTCATCAAGAAGGACGAGCCAGCCTGAAGGGTTAAAACGACGGTGCTGACGGTGGGTGAGAAAAGGGGCTCCGAGCCCTCGGTAACAGGCTCATCCAGTTCGCTCGTCGCGGAACTCTTACCTTGTAAGTATGTAATTGAGTGTACAAAAAGTGCCAGTAAACATGCTTGTTATCGTTTTCCCAACTTGTTAGCATCAGTTCCTCAACCCGGAGGCTCTGCCACGCTACCAAACGGAGTCTGGGTACGACGCTGCCATATCGTAGCAACAACCTGGTCGCCGAGGAGGGATGGATCTAAGTACCCGGTCACAACAATAGCTACAGAGTCAGCGCTCACAATTTAATGGGGACATGAAAATGCACTAATTTTTCATATCCTACTTATCTGCTGGCGTAAAGCGTTCGTTAGCAACATATTCATTAACGTGCAATCTTTACCATTTCTTCTCGGAGAGGACTTGTGCCTCCCAGAAATGTCTCAGACGTATCCTAGTGACACAAAACGTCGCAGTATATCACTGTTATGCACACTGTTGCCACTTCTAGGTCGGCTTACCTGCTTATTTGTAACAATAAAAAAACAACTTTACGTTGGCCTAAAAAAGGAAAACGAATATGTCTAAGTCTAATAGCAGGGCGATCTAAACAGTCACAGTGAATTATTATACAGGTCGTTTCAGGTAAGTAGAACAAGGTGTTTAAAAATGCAAGTGGTTATCTGCGGCTGAATGAAACCAGCGACATATGGTTTACCGTCATGTTAAGTGGTTAATTAACTAAGGACAATAATGCATAATTTTTATTATTCTCTTTAAAGGGACACTAAAGAGCAAAACGATTTTTCTCGCATTAGTAAAGTAGTCTTCCACGATACCAAAAACACCACGCTTTCTGCGCGAAGACGCTTAATAAGCGAGAAAACGCTCAAAAAGAAAATACAGGTGGCGACGCCACCTTGGAATTCCCGCACCATTTGCCGTGACGTCACATATTTTTGACGGCGCCTGCTTGGGCCTACGTAGTTCCTGATCGGTTAAATCGAAGTACATTGTCCTCTGAGGGGGCCAGAGAGTTGACATAACGAGTTTGTGGAAATGTCGTCGAGCCAGTGGCGCCGAAATACGTTAAATGCTCTTTGAAGTCTTTTACGTCACGAATTACAAAGTTCGGCGCCAAATTTAAAAATGAAACTTGAACTTGGTTTTCTCCTCTAATAATAAACCTATGGTGGTGAAATAAACTACACAAGAGTTCTCCGAGCGCACTTGATCAATCTAAACCAATTCATTGTTTCTCTTTAGTGTCCCTTTGAGGCCAAATGCGTTTCGTCACGTCATAGAGCGCATATAAAACGGCCGATCCAATTATTAGCCTTTTTTTTTTTTGACGACGTACGTACTGCGTGGTGAATATATTCTGGCTTTTAAAGAACACCCGCGAAATGTGAAATCAAACCACATGACTGCGCTCATGCGCTACAATGCGCTACCGCACTGCAGCGCTCTCAAACGTCCTTCGAGCGAAACAACCGGCGAACGGACCGTCATCCTATCGCTTGCAGGAGGATCGAAAGGTGGGCCAGTTGGTAATTCATTTTCTTCGATCAGCGAATTGGGAGCGTGGAAAAAACACAAAGGACGAAGCGAGGAACCACATAAGAAAATCCTGAACGAAGAAAATCCTATCGCTTCTCAGAGACGATGGCGTTTGTTTGCCGTGTGCGGCAGCAAGAAATGTGGAGGCACTGTGGAGACGATGTCTAGAGCAGCGGCCGCACATTTCGTCACGGTCCACGCACCGGTTGTTGCGCTCGAAGCACGCTTAAGAGCTCGGTAGTACGTTAGCGCGCGAGATCAGTAACGTGGTCATATGTCTCCGGCTTTCTTTTGTGTTTCTACAAAAAATTGGATCGGTAGTTTTGGAATGCCTTCTACAACGTAACGAAGCGCACTTGGTCCTCAAGTGAATATTAGACATTTTTCATAATACATCTTAGTTTTTTAACAAATTAAGCGATATATAAAAACCCCTAACGAGAGCCACGTGACGGTAAACCATGTCGTTGGTTTTTATTCAGTTGAGGTTAACCACTTCTTTGTAAATATATGGTTCCAGTTACGTGAAACACCCTGCGTAAACACAATACAGGCAGCACCCCTAAAAGCTATGGCGATAGGGCATGATTGATCGCCACCTTATATGTTAAGGTCAGACAAAAGAAAACTCAGTGCGTATGGAAAATAGTATAAAAGGGCGCGTGGGGACGCTCACTCATGAGGATAAAACGGTGTACTTGGTATTATGTTTCTCAAATCCCCTTCCTAACACCTCTATGATTTTTTCTTATAATTTCCATTATTATAATGCGAACTCAATTTCGCTATTTTGCTAAATCGTAAGCAGAAGTTTGGTTACTGTATACTCTAGGCACGCTGAGATTATTTAACCTTTGTCCTCAACATCGCCTTGACATAACAGTAAACTGACATGGAATGTAGATATGTAAATAGTAGCAATGACGCAGACAGTTACAAAATATGAATAAAGATGAGAAGGAATTTAGGAGCAGGTTGCAAAAGACATATTACAGTAAACAGACGAGCAAAACCTATACATAAACCCAGGTAATGTGTGGGATGCTATGTGAGGGCACAACTTGTGCTAACAATCACATTATCATTACAAGAACTTCTTGAATAATTCAGCAGGAAGAACAAAGACACAGTACGCCAAAACATCTCTTACGTAAATGCTTGTTCTATTATTGCATCTAACATCGACACCGGTTGTGCGGCGGTTGTGAGAATCGCATTTGCATATAAGTGAATCTCGTTGTATGTAAGTGAAGCTTACATCCACGAGATCTTTCAAATAGCTGACGTGTGAGAGCCGCGAGACTCAAAGCAACCCCATTCTTGCATTCTAGAGACTACAACGAAGCACCACGCGAGACGAACTTCGGTAACGATGCTATAGCGGCGTCGAAATTTGGGCAGAAGACGCGACACGCATTGGACTACGCAGTGCCGTCGCTACCAGCAATTGTCATCACGCCGACACGACTAAAAATAAAGAAAACATCGAGAAAACAAAAGGTCCGCAGCGCGTAGACGTTCGCGCGCTTGTTTTTGTCCAAACGGCTCGAAATCCCTCACGTGACTCTGCTCCACCAATGGCGACGCCTATACCTAATCGCCTGCCCTCGCTGGAGCACTCTGGCGGAAAGATAAAAGAATGTCGCAGTTGTTTTGTTTTATTCTGGTGGCATTATTGGCAGCAGTATCAGCTTAAGAAGCGGAGTTCAGCCAACCTTTATTGTTTCGCACTGATGCTGTTTCGATAGGAGTATCTTGTATCTTAAGATACACGATACATCCCTCAATGTATCGGAAATACAGATACAGATACTCGTTTTTCGAGATGTATCGCGATACAGATACAAGATACCCAAAGAGTATCTAAGATAGCATCTAAGATACATGCATCTTCGATACTGCCCAGCACTGCGTATACGTATACGCAGTGACTTTTTCCGGCGTTTTAAAAAAAGCCGGAGAAATATTCCACGCTAGTGCCTTCGTGCGCTGCCGTACTGCAGCACTATCAAACGTGCTTCGAGCGCAACAACCAGCGCGTGCACCGCGGCGTAATGATGGCCGCTGCTCTAAGCATCGGTTCCACAGTGCGTCAGTATTTCTGACTGCCGCGCACGCCAAGTAAATGCAATCGTCCCTGAGGAATGATAGGCTGACGGTTCGCGCGCCGGTTGTTTCGATTGAAGCAAGTTTGAGAGCGCTGCAGTGCGGTAATGCAGGAGCGCAGTCACGTGGTTTGATTTCATATTTCGCGGGCTTTCTTTAAAAACCAGAAATTATTCACCACGCAGCATGTACGTCGCCACAAAAAATTTGATAAGTCGTTCTTAAATGCGCTCTATTACGTGACGAAGCACACTTGGCCATAAAGGGAATATTGAAAATGTTGCATATTGCCCTTGGTTAATTAACGAATTAAGCGCAATATAAAAATACAACAACGTGCGCCACATGACGGTGGACCATATCCCGTCGGTTTCATTCAATCGCGGTTAACCACTTGTTTTTTTAAGTATTTGGTTCTACTTATGTGAAACAACGTGTATACTTATTCACTCTGATTGTTTCATACGGAACCGCTTTGCTATTTGACTTATATTCGTTTTCCTTGTTTAGGTCACCGTAAAGTTTTTTTGTTTTTTTTCTGACTGTTAGAATTCAGCAGGTAAGCAGAACTAGAAGTGGTAATAGTGTGAATGGCAGTGTTATCCTGCGACGCTTGTGGCACAGCTCCTCTCGGAGAAGAAATGCGACAAGATTGCACGTTAGTGATCGAACGCTTTACGCCAGCAGATAAGCAGAATATGAAAACTCATTGCAGTTTTAGGTACTCAATGAATTTTGAGCGCTGACTGTGTAGTTATCGTCTTCTCATGATACATCACAAAACACACCGCTACCAGCGTAGTTGCTGCTCCACCTGTCGGGTGATGCGGTATTACGAAAGCGGTAATACGCTTACGGACAAGGTAAGACTGCACAGCAGTAATCGCGACATCGTGCGGAGAATTCTTAATGGCGTTCTTGCAAATAGATGGCAACCCGCTAGCTGATCGCCAAGTAAAGCAGCGACACCCATCAATTACAAAAGTGTCAAGCAAAAACCACTGACAGCGCAGCGTGTAAAGAGCTGTCATCCAAACAAATCCGTAGAAGTTGTTTCGGTATGAAACTGGTATACTTGAGCAAGAAAGATAGAATTTTCGAGATACAAACAGGCATTTGAATAAAAGTACACAAAGTTGGTCGCGTTAAGAAACTTTCAAGTAAACACTTCAGTACATCGGTCTTTGCTGCTTCATTATATCGATCTATAATAGCAAATTTGCAAATGTATCGACGTATCTTAAGATACAATTGGGAAGTATCGCAATATACAATTTCAAAGTATCTTTGCCCAGCCCTGTTACATCGATATAACTTATTTATTAAGAAGCGTGGTTTTGTATTACCCAAACTTTTAGTTCGTCATGTCCGAACACGGCAAAGCTTCGCATTAGTTCTGTTACTGAGGAGTAAATTATGAAGGAGAGAGAAAGATAACAATATTTAATGAAATTCCCGGAGTTGTTAGCCTGGTTTACAGCCTGGTTTGCTACTCCAAGTGTCGGGTGGTGACTATGATATATGCAGTTTCACATACACACAAAAATGATAGGTGCACTAACTAACACACATTTATATACAAAAGAGTCATTCATAAAGTTTCGTTAAGTGCAGTGGTCCTCAAAAACACCTATAGCTCTTTACTATTGCGCATCGCACGAGCACTGTCTTGCCACGGGCCGAGGAGGTGCGGCAGCTCCAAGCTCAAGCCGCGTTGAAAATGCAGTGCTGCCTTTATAATCTGTCGTTCTGCGTCGTGGTCACCTCACATTCCATCACTCAAGGAGATGCATCAAATGATTTAACGTTATGGCTATTAAACCTTGTCTAGCTCCTGTGAATATGACTAAGCTTAAGGCGGTAAATGCCCGCAATTTTCGTAACGTCTCTCACACGTTGTACCTACCGAAACACGCATTCGTGTGCCTGAAGCTATATTCATTAAACAAAATGCGCAATACTTTCTCGTGCGACTGTACTTTATTTTTTTTCTGATTAGTGAGTATTCCCCATACAAGGCGCTTCCGTTTGTCCAAGCTGCTAATTATTCTGGGCTTATTATTAGTACGGACTCGACGCAAGCTATCCACGATATGCGTAGAGAATATCGCTCCACATCACTCTGGGATAGCATTCACTGCCTTGCTGTTTCTGAAACAGTAGGGATACGCGTTCAGTGGGTGCATCGAGCGACCTTGCTGGGCCTTATCAAAGAAGATTTGGCAACCCACCCACAAGGTATACCGCACCCCCTTCCGCACTTCCCCGAAGACGCTTACGGACAGATTCTGCGGGAAAAAGGAAACCTCCGGCGTACCACATAAACCCTTATGCCTCCTTGTGGGTCAGACCTCCCTGATGGATTAACCCGCCGAGAGGAGGTTGTGTGACGGAGGCTTTGTGTCGGGGTTACTCTCACCCCGTCTGGGACCATCCCTTGGCCGCAACAGTACCGCCGCCCATATGGTGAATTGTGCACCCTCTATCAGGGTTGCCAGGTTTGGCTACTTCGCGAGAATTTGGCTACTCTTGTAGGCCGGCGGTGGCAGAAAAAAAACGTCTTGGCTACTTTTTGGCTAGTTTCTTGTTTGCCTCAACTTTAACCAAATTAGCAATGTATTGTGACGTCGCAGCCACTGGCGTTCGAGCATGCCGTGTCAAAACATGGTGGCCAAGGAGTGTTTCCAGCTCCCAAAATTGAACTTGGCGCTTCCATTACAGAAAAGAAAATACTTTTGCATAAGTGGCTAGGACTCGGGGGAAAACTGTTGCATGGGGCCTCATTTCGCAGACCACCTATTGCTAAACGCGACTTTAAACTGTAACTAGAAGTGAACAGGACAAGCGAAAGCCCTCCTCATCCCGGAAGCTCTGCCCTCATCGACATTGGAAATCAGATATCTGGCGAACTGCTTGTGTCGTTTCTTAGGATTAGGAATGGACAGTGACTCGAGAAGATTAATGTCTCGTATTTCATCGTCACGTGAGAAACGATTGTGAAAATTACTATTATTTATGCTTCAATAACACAACTGTGATCTTGAGCACACTCATACAGTACTCATTTTTATTGTCGCTGGTACTCCTAGCCCTTTTAGTAAAAGTCACGAAAGATGTGTGAAGAGAATGTCATTTCTGCATTGCCACAAAAAACTTCACACTGCACGAAATGATTGCTGAAGTGAACAAGTTATGCTTTAATCTCATAAGTTGTGATTTTTAAGAGTTATTTCTTTACTTATTTACATTTACATTTACTCATTTGAATAACAACGCCGCAGTTGTTTTCACACGCGTATGGCTGCTCTGGTCTACTTTTACTGCCTTTGACTCAAGTTAGCTGCTTTTTGGTTAGTTTTTCTCATTTCTTGGCTATATTTTGTCGTTTTGATCTGGCAACTTTGCCTTCTATGACGCCGCAGTCCTCAATGCGACGGTTACACACTTGTTGAGGACTGGACCAAGTGTGCAATTAAGCCGTCTTCGCCAGCTCCGGGCCACCGGCCTCAGGCCTCGCCGACCACCCACCATTGATCGTTGGATCAATGGACCATATCATCGTCCGCAGCTAGGCTTTCTGCACGAATCGAATTTGTCGGTGTATCTTTGACGCTGTATATTACTATGCCTAAGTGCAAACTATCGAAATTAAAACCCCTTAACTGCTTTGGACGAGCAGAGCTCGTCCTGCCCAAACTGTCCCCAAACTGCTTTGGGCGAGCAGAGCTCGTCCTAGCGGAATAGGTACTCCCCTCTAGCGTTCAGGACAAGAGGCGCTCTTCTACAGCTTAGATTGCGTGTAATCCACCAGATGGCAGCATTTACTTGGCAATTTATTTTTCTCCTGCGGAATGAGCGCGGTTTTTGCATGAAAAGATGGCTTGCGGTGGCAGTCACCCATGCAACTGGCTCGTCAACACGAAAAAGAGGCTTATCATTTTCGTCATCTTCTTCGAGTAATGATCATTCGGATACAGATGTTTATCTCGGGTCCGGAAGTGGAGACAGCGAAGGCGGTGAATTGAGCATCTCCTCCGGTGATGATGAAAACAGCTCGAAAGCGAACATCGCGAGTGCTCGCCAGTGGATCCTGCTTGATGCGGACAATCCTCCCTGTGAAGCCTCCTCGCTTTCTATTCTTGGCCATTCCAGGCAAGGCTTTCAACTTGTCATTGCCAGATGACCTTATGGAATATATTCAGCAGTTTCTTCAAGTGTGCGTCGTTTACTCTCGGAAGCGAGGAAAAACGGGAAAAAATTGAGAAAGGAGACTCGATTTTGGTGCAGGAGCTGCAACAGGCCCTCTTGCGTTATTCCGTGTTTTGATTTGACTAAGTACGTGGTACAAATATTTTTTTCAACATCGACAAGCTGCTTTTTAGTACAATCAGATTCGAAATCAGCAATAAAAAAATAGGCACTTTTGGTTGGGAAATTTTCAAAAAAATAAAGCACTTAAGGGGTTAAAACAAAAAGTTCGCATAATTCAGACGTGGCAACATTCAATAATTGAATAAACTCTTGACTTCACTTACGAAGGAGGTGTCGAGGTCTGCCTATTGTTCTTGATGAGACAGCTTACACATCACTGATGCGCAAGACTGTGCAAACGATTAGCTCGGCCCCAAGAGAATAAAGAAAAATGTACACGGACAATCGAAACTGTAATGACCGAACCACAACCGTCGGCGCGACGCAACCACGGGAACACGAACCAACAACACCGCCGCATTTGCACCTGCATCAGAATAGTCAGCCAGCTGTTTATTCCTTCGCTCTTTGTTAGCCTCGCTTAACAAGAACAAGCGATACTGATAATACATAAAAGGGAGACATTATTGTTCAAGCGATCGAGGTGCCCGGCAACTCACAGACAACAAACCCATCGGCCGCCTCCGAAATCCAGTCCCTCGTCCAACAGCCACCTTCCGGCGACACATAGAAGAAGCAGATGCCGCATTCCCGACAGGCTCACTGCTGGTTTTTACCAATGCGAGCTGCGCGGACAAGCAGGTGATTACGTCCACCGCGGTGCCAGTGCCAAACTTGTGTTCCAATCCCTTGTACAGTCTGAGAGCTCAGGTCCCATCGGTCAGTGCTGAACTTCTAGCACTTTAGACACGCAATAAACTTGGTGACTGCGGCTTCTGCGTCACCGACATCGCTTATAATAACACACACCGACTCCGTCTCGGCCATAAAGGATATCCGCAAGGTGTACGAAGCTCACCCTTTCGCAGACGAAATACACCGCATAACTGCACAGATGTCCGGTCAGCTACGGATACAGTTTATTCCACAGGACACTATTTCTGCTCACATACAAGCTGACACCGCCACCAACAGTGAGCTGCCACCCACTCTGAAAGCCCCTTTCCGAAGTGATCCCCGGCGTGATTTCCTCCACTGCAAGGAGGTTCTCCGTCGCACCACACGGGATTCAAACCTCGAAGGCGGCCTTACCCGCCAGGAGGAGGTGGTGTTGCGAATACTTCGTGTGGGGCGGCACTTACTCCGTCGGTAACATATGCCTGGTCACAACATCTCCATGGACTGTTTGGGGATACTTGCCCATATTGTACAGCTGAAGCGTCCGCGGCTACCATCAACACCTATTATGGACATGCCTTGGCCTGAACCAGATACGAAGGCGCTACCTAAAAACGGTGGGCTTTCATACAACGAGACCACCGGTCTATGATTCGTGGCTCTATGGGCCCCATCACAGAGTCATGTTAATGTATATCGCGGAAACAGGCGTCAATTTGTATATTCATTTGTGTATACCGTTAGGCAAACTTTCGAAATTTAAAAAAAAATCGAGGTGCCAATACAGGGTACGTGGGTGTCAAAGTGAGAGACAACTTGCTCATGCAGACATGCCTGTCTACAGAACCCTATAGCGGCATTTATCTCGTTGCATGGTTCATGTTCTTGCGACTGCGTGACGCAGCCTGTAAGTAAATTCGATTTGTGTGTTTGTACAATTTGTGCACGACGTGATTTCAAGGTACGCCGTAGGAGGGGTGGGGTTTGAAGGGCTTCCGATAAATTTTGACTACCTGGCGTTCTTTAATATGCGCTCAAAATCTATGTACGCTGCCGATAACGGCGGCCGCAATTCTGTTGAACGAAATGAAAAAAAGACAAAATGGCCAATTACCTGGATTTTGGGCGTGTCTTAAAGGGTAATCGAACCCACAATCTCGTGCTTAGCCGAGTACCTCCATAGCCGCTAAGCCACTACGGCGGGTATGGCGCCAGCTATAGATTTACGGCGAAGCTGTGTATGACTAGGCCATTCGTAACTCCGCGAACCTACTCAGCACTTACCTCAGCAGTTACCTCAGCTAACTCAGCCGTGTGCTGACTTACCTACTCAGCAGAAAATTATCATCAACATGATTGGCCTTTAGCTTCACATTAAAAACAAAAAGCGACAGAGGCCATGCGATCAACATGACTGGCCTTAGCTTCACATTAAAAATGTCACAGTTTCGCCGCAAGTGCGAAGCAATGAATGCGATAGCAAGAAAAGCGGCCCGTGATGGACGCGCTGCTACGCTGCATAAACATCTGCCCCCCGGCAGCAACTATACTCGCGGACAACTTTTCTTGGCAATGAAGCGGAGGCTACAGAACCACAATGCACGTATGCTACCGCTAATGAATGTAGTCCCACAATTGCGTCCGTATTTTATGCGTGAGATATATAAAATACTCCTTCATTTTCTACATGTAGCTTTTTGAGACGGAACGCAGGGCACACAAGCGAGATATTTGTATTTCTTTTGCTTTATACGTTGTCACTTTGCGTTTTTGCGTGCGTGAGAAAGTCGCGCCTTTTAGCCGTACTAGTGTACTAGAACAGGGGAGTGCTCGGAATGGCCGCAGCACCAATGTACAGAAAGTGAAGCCCAAACAGGGTCAATCCGCCTGTGGCGCTGCGATCGGTAGTCTGCAATGTGTCGTCATTTAAGAGTGGCGCAGTGGTGGAATGCCCGCTTCCCACTCAAAAGGCCCGGGTTCGAATCGCTGCTGTAGTATGATAATATCGCAACTCCGCGAACAGTTACCGAATCGCCTACTCAACGTAAAAGACCTTGTGGGTATTTGCTACAGAAATTAGGCCAACCCCACTATTCAGCGCTCAACAGCAATAACAGAAAAATAGAAACAATGTAATTAATAAGTAAGTAAATAACCTGCGCACTGCAATTTCGGCCCACGCAGATCGAGGTGTAATTGCTTTAAAGAAGAAAACGCGAAATTTGAAAATCATAAATAAAGAAATGAATAAATGAAGTAAATCCGCGTGCTCCACAGCTACGCTGGTCACCCACCTTCACAGAGTGTAATGGCTGAGGAATTTTGACGTCGTCCCTCCACCATTTCTTGTTCGCTTGTCCACATAGAAATTGTACGCTTTGCTAAGAATAAATTTGCAGGGAGCCCAAATCCGACGTCATGGTAAGTCATTTGCATTTTATTGCGAATCAGTTCTGTGAAATCCCGCACGGTGTCGGAATGGTTATGAAAGGAGAAAAGCTTCCTAGTTGACAGTATACGCTTTTGCCTTCTACATCCGTCGAATGGATGGTGTAACTCCTTATACAAACATCGGACAATGCGTCGATACGTTTGGAGCATTTATCACCTCTCGTGAGCACACTAAAATGCTATGATATGCCAAGAAAAGCACGAATGTTAGTTCTTTAGCTGTTATTGTGGTCATAGAGGGACCGACAGCTAATTTTATTATACCTGTTTTCTTAAGTGGAACGGAAAGCTTGCCGGTCAGAATGCCTAATCACTGGGTGGTAACGCGGAAAACGCTGGGAAAAATTTATGATATATATAGTCACAATTTTTCAATGTGCGACGACTGTGAAGTCGTACACACAAAACATGCTGCAAGCAGTCGGAGGCGAACGCGACAGGGGTTCCTGTTTCTACTCCGCGGTTTGCTGCGCATGTTGGAGCACTAATTATGGTACGCATAAAATCATCAGACTACTTAAGTCAAACGGAAAGGCTCCATAGTTCAGCATCAAGGCTCTTCCGCTAGGCGTTTCATCTGAATTTCTGATATAATCCTAATCAAATTGCGAAAAGGATGCTTGAATCTGTCCTTATAATTCACGGTCCTTTCATTTCCACCCGAATCTAACCACACGTTCTGGTCAGTTGTCGGTCCCTTTATAACTCTTGGCTGTGTGAATATGCGCGAATCAAACAGACTCCGGCACATAGATGCGCGAGGACTTGCTGAAACTGGAAAGAAAAAATAATAATAAAGAAGACACGTGCCTACTCCAATGTGGAATTAGCGTGTGCAAAGTGCGCGCGCTTTGACAGTTTGGGAGTTCACAAATAGCACAAAAAAGTTTCATTGATGCAGTTAGGTGGGTATGTATGGCGTCACTGCCGCCTACGGCGCGATTATGCGGCAGCACATGTTCGTTGTGTAGCGAAATCACAGAAATGTAAGAAGAAGACAGAAGAGAATTGCAGAGTACGTAGCGTTTCCCACATTCATGTCGTCTTAGTTGCTACGCATCACGCTATTTTTATTATTCGTTTCGAAGAACAGTTGCGTTGTCGGCAAAATCGGATGGTTTATGGCCTTTGAATAACTGCGTCTTGGCCCCACGGGGCACGTGAATAATTTTCTCACGCTATCGAACGTGCTGAACGCCTCGTCGCGAGCATGTTTCTTGAAATGCCGACTGGTAGGCTGGGTTTAACATTCACTACTTCTAACCTGTTGTCGTTCGGAGCCGATCACTTTGGTGCAAGCCGCAGTGCTAGTCTAACTGCGTTACACAAGTGTACTTATATTTAGGTGCATGTTAAAGAACAACAGGTTGACGGAATTTCCGGAGCCCTCCGCTATGGCGTCCCTCATACACTGCAAACGCAAACTAGCCGAATTGGGCGTTTTAAGGGCTACAATCCCCCTTAATACTACCTCCATCTGGACAGTACTACCTTAGGGTGTAATGAGGTGGGTGCAATAAAGTTCTGCGTCCTCAATTTTACTTCGTTAAGAAAATATGTGGACGAAAGGAGGTAAATTCACTATCTGACGCCATTCGTCGAATGGAGTTAGAGGAACAAAAAAACTCCCATCTCATTTCCTCTGGCATGTTTTCTCTTTTTTTTCCGAAGCTTTCCATAATGCCTTCAGTGCTGGCGGGCATGCATGCAGCTGTGCGGGGGAAAGAAGTAAAAGAAAGAGGCGGCATGCTTCAGCACACTAAAAATCCCTTGCACAGATAGCCCAGAGAAAGATATACGAGACCCTCCGAACGGCTGGAGAGGAAGCGAGCAAGCCCTTTGGCCTTGGCGGCTGCAGCCTACTCGGCCCGCCCCCGCCAGGTCAAAAGCAAGCCAGACGAGGCGCTACCGAAGTGAAATGGGACAAAGCTTCGCGCCGCATGCGCGCGCGAAGAAAAAAAAAACAGAAAAAAAGAAAGAAACGTGAGGAGGGAGTCGTTCCCGCGGCGGCGCGATCGTCGTAGCTAGGCAAGGCCGGCTAGGCCTTGTCAACACCACTTCTCAAGTGATCAGCTGTGTCGCTCGTGTGTGCGCGTTTTGTGCCTGCATCCTCACTGTGTTCTCGCCGCTGGATGTGATATGCGTGGTTTGACGACAGTGCGACATGCTGTGCTGCGAGTGGGATAATCGCGACGGCCTGTCGACTCAAGCGAGCGTGCCGCTGTGCATTACCAAGCAGATGATGGGCACCCTGCGTGCTCGGCACATTCAGGAACAAAAATGGTAATACTGATGTTCTCTCTCTTTGCGAGCCCTTATCGTCGCTTATGCACCTGTAGATGACCTTCTGCACATTGCGTCGCTTGAAAAGTGCAATGAAAAGCAAAAAAAAAAGAAAGAAAAGAAAGAAGATCGGCATGTCAAGCTTGCGAAATGCCCGCACCATGAGCGTCGCATGTAACCCATGCCGTACATTACACGCATGTCATTCATTGTTTCCATGTTACCAGCTGTCATTTATGTACGTCATACAGTCACGTCAGGCAATGCCAATCTTGGTATGATATCAAGTTAGAGAACCGGACGCGAGTGCACCACGCTCCATGCCGTAAATGACATACATGTCGTTATTTTCATGTTAATATATGTCATTTATGTTCGTCGCACAATCATGTCACGCTATATCAATTTAGGTGTATGTCAAGCTAGCGAACCGGCCGCGAGCGCACCATGAGCGTGGCGTGTGTACATGACATGCATCTCATTATTTTCATGTTGCCAGCTGTCATTTATGTTGGACGTGCAGTCACACAGCACAATACCAATTTTGGTGTATATGGAGCGGGCGAAACGGCCACTAGCGCCCCCGAGACCATGTTGTCAAAATAACGCCATACATGACAAGCGTGTCATGATTTGCAAGTTAGAAACTGTCGTTTATGTGCGTCATACACTCTTGTGATGCCATACCTATTTTGGTAAATATCAAGTTAACGAAACAGTCGCAAGAGAACCAAGAGAGTGACGTGTAAATCATGTCGTTAATGAAATGCACATCATGATTTTCAAGTTAAGACCCATCATTCATGTTCTTCATGCAGTCGTGTCATGCCACACGAATTTTGGCATACATCCCATTAATGAAACACCCACACGAGCTATGAGTCGTAGGCGGCTAGATAGATAGGTAGATAGATCCGTTCAAAGTCGTAGAAGTGTTTAACAAATGCTTCGCATTTAAGTCGTTAAACTCAGATAGCAATGATGTGTGATGCATGTTTTGGAACTTCTGTGAATATCACTCATGCTTCATACGACCAGTCAATCGACCCAGGAGTGCGCCCTGATGAAGTTGTTTGCACGATATAATTTTCTTGCCTGCGATAAAGCATGAATGAGGCATGATGCTTTCAGGGAATATACATTAGAGCAAAAGGCCACGGTTATCACATTCTCACATGATGGAATATGCATAAAGGACAACTTTGTTTTCGATTTATTCTTTTCTCCAACTTCATTTGTTTGTTTTAATCCTTCATCGTCGTGTCAATTTGCGCACATTGACATGTGACAAGACCGTGCGCTCTCATTTTACAGCATCTACCTTGGATGCAGTCAACTACCCTGGACATCTTTCTCCCGCCATGCAACTGTGAGAACCCACCGAAGCACAGATTGTCAGGAAGTGAAAAGACTTTTCGGCAACAATATTGCATTGCGCACTCTGCCCGTCTCCTGAAACAGCATATTAAGGTACATAAGCACTGTACCTTCATACATATGCATCAAGGAACAGTGAAATAGCATATCAAGGTACATTAACATCATTAGCTTGGATTCATTTAGCTAGAACGAATAAATCATGTTAAAGCTATACAATGACGGCCATATCATGTGACAGACATCTGCTAAGTGCAGTGTGTATTGTGAAGCACATGAGTTTTATGGTATTGAATGAATGGATAAATGTTTATTCCAGCAAAATACAGGAAATGGGCCTCAAGTGAAAAGCGACAGTGTTAGCTTGAGAAGTGCACAAGGCCCAGTAGAGCAAAAAGAGAGACAGAGCAGCAGAAACGTGTGCACGTTCAAAGGCAAAACATATACGCATACAAAAAGAAACAGGAAAGGCAAAGCAGAAGAAACGTGCACATTCAAAGGCAAAACACCTACGCCATCTGCAAAGTGACAAAATCAAAAAGGGTGAACATTTACGCTAGTGAAAACAATCAAAATCAGAAAACAGTGAAAACAGAAAAGAAGGAACGGCCATTCAACGGCATGGAAGGAATGCAACTTCATTGGTCACGTATCAACAGTGGAATTTGCCAAGGTTACATGTGCATATTCTTAGCCATTATGAGATGTGCAAGGCTAATTTAATCGCATTGATATAAGTCAGCTGTTGAGTCTGTTGAACCAGATTGTTGGATCATCTTGTTTATTCCATCTCGTTAATTTGCTGTTTTGCATTATGTTGCCATAGTTTTCAAGGTCAATACATAGTATCATGACTGTTGACACAATTTGACAAGGTGAAAGCGCTGTTATTGTGCCCAGGCCTTAGTTTATCCTCACTAGAAGTGCGCTGTTTATTTTTGCCATGGTTCAGTGCCAAGTTGCCCAATCTTCACTCCTAAACAGAGTAGGTGCAGTTAATCAAGACCTTGCTAACATTCACAACCCTTTTAAAGTGTACTTATAGTGATAACTTTACTGACATCAAAAACTACCCACATAATGGTAAACATGGCAAGAGTACACTTCTGGTGGTGTTTCGCATTTTTTTTACATCCGTTTGTTTTTCGCCCTGTGCACACGAAGTGAAACGCTCACAAGGAAGTACTTAGCAGCATCTCAATTTTGTATTTATTTCGTGTTTTGACAAAATGTCTGCAATAAGGATAGTCAAGTGCGAATCTTCGGTAAGACATTCATTTTTATGTATACAGAAATCTTAGTGGACTTCTTTTTTGTGTAATTTTCAGGAATACACTTCTGGCAAAGCAGCAAGTGTTGCTTGCCCACCAGTCTGTGTTCAAGTCAAGTGTATTGTGACCATGAGTGTCGGCAGGATTTTGTCTTGGGGTGCAAGGCGGCGTAACGTGTCGGCCTGGTGAGCAGGAGAGCATTGGTGTAGCTTGGGTGGGGTCAAGTGCTGGTGTGTCTTGATGGCGGCAGGTGCCCTTTGTGCAAACCCCGTGCCGACACCCATGATTGTGGGAACACCCTGATGTGCCTCACTTTACACTATGTCGAACAGCTCATACATCTTACCACATTTAGGCCAACACTGGTATTGATGCAGAGTGTTATGCGCAATACTGCGTGCAACCTTTCTGATATCGTGTGCATTTGAAAATTTCGCATTGTTTAAAAAGACGCTGAGTGGACCCAGTGTTATTCAGCAAACATAAGTCTTAACAGGGGTAGTTGGGCGAGTTGGTGTATATTCATAGTTAAAGAGGGGGGTGCAAAAAAAATCACAGCACAGAGAAATGAAGGGGACAGGATGACGCGCTACTAGCAACTGAAGTTTAATCGAAACCACAGAAAGATGTAAACACACAGTACGAAAAAATTACAAAACAATCACACGTCCATAGAGGAATGAAGGGGGCAGACAGGACAGTACGCTACTAGTAACTGAAGTGTAATCAAAACCACAGAAAGATATAAACACACATGACTAAAAAAGCCAAGCACATGTTCAACTTCAGTTGTTACTAGTGTGTCGTTCCGTCCCCTTTGTTGCTATGTGTTCTGATTTCGTTTTCACGTTTTCCTTGCCTATGAACTGAACTCCTGACTGTTTCACAGTCTCTATATATGTGTGCTCAATTTTTATTCATCCTCATGGCATATCAAGTCCTAGGATCCAGTGTGCAAAGCGACCAGTCACTATTTACAGGAATTTTTGTATTTAGTGCCTGTGATTGCCTAATTGCAAGTTGACGTTGCCGCCATGGTGCTTGGATTATTTTCAATGTGGTAATTATGCGTAAGCCATCAAGTGAGGAATTAAGGATGAACTTTTGAGTTACAGATGGCACTAGCTGGCATAAAAACATAGAAGCATGGCTGTACTTGTTATGCATATTAGAAGTATTGGTACATTGCAGTCATGTGATTATGCCGACAAGTTCCCAAGCACACTTCCAGAAATTTACGATGGCTTCCAGGTATCTGTGAGTAAATATGTACAGCAACATATGAAGGCAACCTTGTAATTTTGTGGGCATTGCTGAATGCTTTTATGCACCTTGGTAAGTGGACCTACAGTCAACACCACAGGTCTATTTTGGGCTTTTTTGTAGGAAACTCAACTCCAAAATCATGTGCGACATGTTTTGATGCCATAGGGCAAACTAATGCAATAAAAAACTGTACAACTGCCTGCCTGTCTACACGGTTTCATATTTCCCAAAAGTGATGCTAGCCTTATTGTACTAATTAGTTGCCTTCGTGTGTAGGCTGACACCAAGTTCCTTGGGTAGCTTATTTTTTTGGATTATACTTACATACTGGCACGGTGAAGTGCACACGTTAGTGCGCATCATGATGAGATTTTACACCCTACTTTCGTATTGCTTTACTGCTGTGAATTATGTATAGTGCTTAGGCTGTACTGTATATGTTGTTCCACGTGTTCAGTTTTGGGAGTAGGTTCTATGCACGACGATGGAAATATATACCTATATCCTTACATTGACACGAGAACTGCTGCTGTTTTGATTCCAATAAAATGTTGCAACCACTGGTTCTTGTATCAGTTGAAGTATGACTACTTGTCGTGCGTGCAAATTGAAGAAATGAATTTGTGCTTGCAAAACAAATTGCTGAAACACTGCCTGCTCAATGTAACTGCTTGTGTTTTATTACCAAACACATTGAACAGATGATGCACAGATTATGACACGTTGTAGAAGATAGGCAATAGAAAGACAGTAAGTCATCACTGTGTTCTAACATAGATTGGGTGATCTTTTATCAATAGTAGCATAATTGAAGGTTGCTGTTGTATAAATAAAGTTTAACGTAGTGTGCAGGTGGACGAGGGAGTGCACATATGATAGTTTTTCCAGTTTTCTGCATATTTGCTACAGTCCTTGTGTTTCTGTGTTACGATTGTGAAATTCTGAATTGCAAACAAGCCAACCTCTCTGCTGCTGTGGTGAAGTCATTCAACAGAACCATATTTTCTCAAGAACAGCTGTTCCATTGAGGAAGAGGGTAATGCTTTTTTTTTAATGGGTACTGCATCATCTGTCTGAGGGGAGGGCCAAGTACACATGGACGTTCACAAGAGAGAAGTGCAAGTACATTAACTTTTTTGTTTTGTGGGAGACCTGTCACTGGTAAACTGGGGAGGTTGACCTTGACCTTGGGGCACGCGTTAGGCATTCGCTTTAACGCGGTGGCGTGATGCTTACCAATAAAAGCTAATTAGTAAGAAATATAGGTAGTATCCGAGTATGAAAGCAAACAAATACTGAATGCCGTGCTAAAGCGTGCATTGCGAATAAGCGCTAATTGCGGAAATAGATAAGCGTTCAGCTGCTCAGAAGGCGCTGCTCGCGGCTGTACGCGCGCATTCAACGCACTTTATGTAGGCGCGTTACAATGTCCTTGTAACTCTGGAATTTTCTGCGTGTGTAATTTTCATATGCGAACGCCGGCGGTCCGCGCTAAAGGGTGCATTGCGAATAAGCGCCAATTGCGGAAACAGATTTTTGTTCAGCTGCTCAGAGCGCGCTGCTGCCCCTGCTTGCAGCTCGCCGCAGTACGCGCGCATTAAATGCACTTAATGTAGGCGCGTTACAATGTTCTTCTAAGTCGGGCTTCTGCGTGTGTAACTTTCATATGAGAACGCAGGCGGTCTTCGAACCGCTCATAACACGCTGCCGCATCTGGACGCGCGCAGTTCGCGGCTGCAGAAATAACGAAAATTGCTCCACAGCATGCGCTCATGGAATGCACATACGTTCGCTCATCTCAAAATACCTTTGTCACGCTGGTATTCACGAATTTAGCGCGAGCGGAGGGGGCACACGTTTATAATTTTTCTAGCGGCACGACACGGTGAACCGGAGAATTCGGAGCCGAGGGTGTTTACGTCGATCGGCTCGGCCTGCATGACGCCCCACAAATTATGTATTGACCTTCCGCAAGAGCAAACACACGCCGATGGTGCAAGAACAGAAGTTCGAAGTTGTGCCGACGGGTTACCAGCCGCTTTGTACATACATTGGTACATATATAAGCCCACGAAAAAAATAAGCTTGCAAGTGGTGGCGCTGTGGTGTAATGGTTATAGTGCTTGCTTTGAGTGCGTGTGGTCGCGAGTTCGATTCCTGTGTCGTGCGTACTTGTATGCAAATGTCATGATTGTGCATAAATACTTTGATGTCCATTTTCTATTATGTCCTAGTGATGAATAGTAGCGGAAATTGGCCGGTAAACGTAATATACTGCCTGTAATATACTTTTTTTTTCATTTCGCGACCGCTCTACGGCCTCGTATAAAAGGAGGCTTTAACAGCTCTCAAAAGAAGCAGAAAAACTCTCAATGCGCTCTGTTCAAGCCCCCAAAATGGCTTACATAAAAACACCAACTTTACCTCCAAAAGGAGGCTTTAAAAGCTCTCAAAAGAACCAGAAAAACTTCCAATGCGCTCCGTTCAAGCCCTCAAAATGAGTTCAATAAAAACACAAATTTACATCCTTAGTTCCGTCTAATCACTCCCTTAAAGAATGTAAATAAAACCTCCTTTTGAACCTCCTTTTGAAGGGGGTTTTGCGTAGTACCTTTTAGATGCACGTTATGCGTCGAGCCCGAAACTCCCTAAAAGGCTCAAACCCGTTTGCAGTGTAACCATAACGTCGATTGTGAAACCCTGCACTGTATGGGTTGTAAAAATGTGACGTTCCTTCTCTGTCTCTTTCTTTTTTACTTCCTTATCCCCCTCCCCATGTGTAGTGTAGCAAACTGGACGTAGTCTAGTTAACCTCCTTACCTTTCCTATATTCCTTCTCTTTGTCTCTCTCTTGGGACGTTAAACCCCAACAATTATTACTAACTGCGCGGCACAAATTCATTCAAGCAACCGGAAGGTTACGCTGCTAGTGCTACCCACCACTGGAAGCAATTCTTTTTTCATTTCCTTTTTTTTTTCAATCTTTTACCAATGGCTTTTTGAATTATTTTCTTTAGTATTCTTCTCTTTTCGTCCTTCTCTTTCTTTTTAACGTTGCATAGCATTTACTATTGCTTTATTTAATGCTTTTCACTAATTCTCCTTTATACTGTTGAGTTTTCTGTTTATTCTTTTTATTAGCGTTCTTAAAGAACAGTGCATTTTCTTTTTCACATCCTTGGTTTCATAATCGATAGCGCTGGCGCAATCAGACAGCACGCGGTAGTGTCTTCGCCATCTGACTGCTCCTAAGTTTATCGATTACGTGTCGTTACGGTTTAGAGGTTGTCAACATCCTCCACTTCTATCGAGAATAATTCGGTATGACACTCGAAAGGTAAACTTCTGCACTCTAAGAAAAAATCGAGTATTTGGGGAGTATTTCTGCCACACAACGACAATCGTCATCCGGCTTGCGCGCGTTTCCTCTCTTGAAAACCCGGCTCTCGTCACTTTTCTATAAAGAATGCTATCTCACGCGTTCGTGACCGGGAAATGCCGGGACCGTGGTGATAACGCGAGGAAAGTACGCGAGGTGGATGACGATTATTTTTGTGTGGCAGATATATTTCCCAATACTCGATTTTTTTTCTTAGAGCGTATCGAGAATAATGCGGTCTGACACTAGAAAAAGCAAGAGAGAGAGAGAGAGATAATAAAACGAGAGAAAGGCAGGGAGGTTAACCAGAATTGTAGCATCCGGTTTGCTACCCTACACTAAGGGGAGGGGGAAAGGGAAAGAAAGATGGAAAGGACAGCGGAGAGAAGAGCAGGCGCGCGGTAAAAAAAAAAGAAAAGATATAAACAAAAGGAAGCTGTAGATCGGCAGTACTAAAGCCTATTCAATAGGCCACTGGCACGCAAAAAGTTCAGTAAGGCCTTAAATTATTTTCGCTGTGCAGACAGTTCGGGTCGGCATTCCAGCACTGACTGTTCCGACAGGGGTCTGTCGTCAAGGCAGGCCAACACAGCAGCTAGCGACAGTCTGTGCGAGCTGTAGCGAGGGCAGCGACAAAGAACGTGATCTATCGTTTCTTCGCTGTCACACTGGCTGCAAGCAGCACTCTCTGCCATGCCGATTCGGAAGGCAAAAGATTTGGTGAAAGCAACACCAAGCCACAGTCGACAAAGCACCGTTGCCTCGAGTCGAGAGAGTCCGGACGGAGGCCGAAGTCGACGACACGGGTCCAGTCTATGCAGTCGTGCAGCAAGAAAAATATTCTGTAACAGTGACTTAAATAGGCACCGAGAGAAACGCTGAAACAGCGCATGGATGATAGTAATCGTCCAAGGCATATACTGTAACAAGATAGCTAGTTGGGCGAGTTGGTGCGTATTCATATTTGAAGAAAATCAGCGCACAGTAAAACGAAGACTAAGAAGAGATGAAGCACACACAGCGCTGCACTCACAACTCAAACTGATTCCTTATATGCATAAACTGGCACATGGGTTAAAAAATGTTGGCTCCCGCTACGGAGTTGATGTTGCTTTTAGGGCACCCAATAAATTGGGAAAAATATGTGCTTTGGTGTCAAATAAGCTAGAGAACAAAGATCAGCCAGATGTAACGAATTCTGCCGTTACCCATAGAAATAAGTACGTTCCTTGTGCAGTAGGGGTTGCGTACCGCATTCCTTTTTCTTGTGGCCGTCATTATGTTGGACAGACGGGCCGCTGTATCAATAAAAGGTTGCGGGAGCACTATCTCTCTTTGCATAACGGCTCGCTTTCCGATTTGGCTTCGCACTGCTCCACGTGTGGGTGCACACCTGTTCTGTCTAATACAGTTATTATTTTTAAGCACCACGATCAATTCACCGGTGAAGTTTGTGAAGCCTATCATATAAACAAGTCACGTAATGCCTGCGTAAGCCAGACCTCGGTGACGTTGCACGGGAATGAGTTTGATTTTATTGATGAGCGTATCACCTAATTACTTCGTACCTCACTTGTCATGCGCGGTTTTCCCCTTTTAAGCTCTTGTTGCTCTGAATAAACTTTCAGTTGTGAGTGCAGCGCTGCGTGTGTTTCATCTCTTCTTTGTCTCTGTTTTTCTGTGCGCTGATTTTCTTCAAATATGAATCTTTCAAGGCGCTGTAATGGACCACATTTTAGTAATTGCTGGATAATAGAACAAACATTGAAGGCTATCGTGTAACTTTTTTATCTTTTCGGCCTAGGTCGGCAAAAAATGTGGCGCACACTCAGACTCACTCACGAAATATATTTTTGCCTAGGGCTCACTTGGACTCAGACTCACCAAAATTTTCTTCAATTCGACTCACTCGGACTTCGGCTCACAGCTCGATCTGCGCCTGGATGAGTCTGAGTGTGTCGACTGATGAGTTAGTTTGCCGACCTATGCTGTTCGGGAAGCTCAGGACCCATACGTCGCTGTGATATTAATTAATTAATGGAAATATGTGTGTGGGTTCCATGGCTGCAAAATTGTTCTCGTCACTTGCTATATTCCCTTCAGCGCTCTATTCGCATAAAATGCAATCCATATCACGCGATAAGTTACTAACTAGGACAAGGCATATGCCGTGTAATCCCAAGACCTCAGGACAAACAGGTTCAGGAACTAGAATGTGGTATCCCCCGCGTGTGTTTTTTTTTTTATCTGCATCTGCACTTAAATGTCGCCGTGATGCGCTACGACACCAGACAAAAAGCGATGTTGTATATACTACACTCCCACGGTAGACATTCTACATATAAAAAAAACGAAAATTCAAGCAGAAACTTGTTAGTGTGGAACGGTCATACATTGAACAGCATTTTTGCTATATGGCTTACTGGGTTTACACCCTGTTGCTTGGAACCAACGGCAACAAAATCAGAACCACATCAAGTACCGCAGTCGCTTCCAACCATACCGCATGCGCTATGCCAATCCCCCTTTGAGCATGTTTTACCAAGAATTGTGCATTTCATAACATTAAATTCGGAACAAATGCATCGTGCATGTATACACTACCTACAAGTTAATCAAATTCCATAGCTTTCTAACTCCACCAAGGGGCTCAGCATTACTCTAGCTTTTTTTTCAACTATATTTTGCGTACCGTGCACGCCCTCCGCGGCTTGTCAACACATCCTCTGGCAAGGCTGTGTGCTCGTGTAGCCATGGTTGTAGTGCCTTTTTCGGTGCACATGGTGCCCCCGCAGTCACAGAGTTAATATACTGACTCTAGCGCAAAAGCTTGGCCGCGAGACTGCTAACCGCAAGAACGCTGACATCTTGGAACATTGTCATTGTTGCCATCTTGGAACGTTGTCATTGTTGCCATCACATTATTTAAAGATGCGCCAATATTAGCGCTATACAACGCTCACAATACTCGCTATATCAATCCTACAGAAGCATTTGCACAATTAAAAACGTGCGGATATTGTTTTCTGTTTATTTTGAATACTTTTACCAAAGAATGCAACGGCTATTTGTGCAATTTACTGTGCGCGGAAAGGAGCGTTTGCAGGCTGGTTTAGAGATGGCGCCAACATCAACGCTCGAGAGTGCGCGAGTGGGTGCTCGCGGCCGATTGCGGTGGTTTGCGCGTCCTGTTAAAGCCCCTGAAACTTTGTTTACGTCGTGTATATCGTAGTTCTCATAGTGTCATGTCGTGTGTGTTTTCTGTCGCCACGTACCAACAACTCGACTTCGTGTGACAGCCTTTTAGGGGCGAAGCACCTATAGGACGAGGCTTGTCCGTTCTGCGTGTGTCCGTGCTTACACACCTACTCGACCACTCGTCATGATTCACTTCGTCGAGATGCGTGCTTTTAACAATAGATTTAACAATAGACTAATAGCCCCGCCATGGTGGGCTAGTGGTTATGGCGCTCGACTGCTGACCCGAAGGTCGCGGGATCGAATCCCGGCCGCGGCGGTTGCATTTTCGATGGAGGCGAAAATGCTTGAGGCCCGTGTACTTAGGTTTAGGTGCACGTTAAAGAACCCCAGGTGATCGAAATTTCCGGAGCCCTCCACTACGGTGTCTCTCATAATCATATCGTGGTTTTGGGACGTTAAACCCCAGATAATATTATTAACAATAGACTAATATCAATCATAATTGTGACAAAGCCATATAAAATACCTGCAAGCACAAACCCTTTATACCAGTCGGCAACTTCAACCTACACATTATGGACCTAACAACCTAGCTTTGTCTTCAAATCTCACTGTCCGGTTTCACGGTATATAGAAAACCGTTGCTATAGTCGAAACACATATATGTGTATGTGAAAAAAAAAAGTTTATACTAGACGAACACCAATCATAATTGTGACGGAAAAACATAAAACACCTACAAGCACAAACCCTTTATACTAGTCGGCGACTTCGACGTTGACATTATGGACCTCAGGACCTAGCTTTGTCGTCGACTTTTTATGTGACTTTATGTCACTTTGTCACTAAATTTACATTATATGGGGCAACACTCTGGTAACGTACGGTTACTCACCCATACGATACCCAGAGCTTCGCCCACCGTTCATGATTCACTTCGTGGAGATGCGTGAATTGTTTTTCCTTCAAGCTGAAAACTTCAGTGCTAACCAGGACGGACGGCAAGAAGAGATGAGACAAGCACTGAAAGTTATGTACCAACTAGGCGCAACCGAAGTTTTAAAGACGATAGTCTTTCTTGGGGAACTTAAACGCAGAAATTTTGGTCTGTCTTTCTGTCTGTCTTTCTGTTTGTCGGCACGTCCCTCGATTCAGCCACTCGGCCAAAGTTGAACCACTTGCCCAAGGGCCAGCCGTCTTGAACTGGTTCGGCTGTTCATACTTGTGAACGTTGTAGATCAAAAAGTAAATATCATGCATATCTGAGGTGCAACATCACTAGGTAAGTATTAGGTGGCGTGTTCCTTTAATAGAAAATGCATACATACGTAATTTTAAGGACCCTAGTTTCTTAAGCTGCGCTGAAAATGCATAAGAATGGAAGCTTGAGCGAGTTGGTATGCGTTCATCTTTGTTGAAACAGCGCTCACTAGACGACGACGAAGTAAAAGAAGGCACAGGACAGGCAGCGCCTGTCCTGTGCCTTCTTTTACTTCGTCGTCGTCTAGTGAGCGCTGTTTCAACAAAGCTGAAAATGCGACTGCGCTGAAATTTGCCTTCCTCCGTGCCCTTCGCACGAGTTCATTGTTGTGTTTCGGTTTCGGTTCTGTATTGCACTGTACGAATGCCATGGGTTGGTGTTGAAAAACTTTAGTTTTGAGAAGGCCAAGAAGGTGAAAAAAAAATATTTAAAAAATGAAAAAGCAGCGTTGTGGGCGGCCTTCAGGCTGCCGGTTGTGGGCGCCGCTCTGGCGTTCCTGTTTTACCCAGGCGACGTGTAAATAAAAGAGTGTGTGGAGAGTACTCGTTGAGTGCGGACGTTTCTCTGCTTCAGCGCTTCGCGCCAAACCGCGTTTTCGGGCTGGCTGGCGTCCCCGCCGGTCGCGTTGGTCACCGCCGGTCCTCGCCTGCTGCTGCGCCGGGACTACCAGCACGCAACACAGCACTCATGTTTCCCGACGGATTGCCAGATGGCGTCCATATCTCACACAGCGCCTCTTCTATCGTCTTTACACGATATTTGCAGCGAAGCACGCAGATACGCGGCCAATTTTTTTTAGTCTTTTTAACGGCGATAAAACTCCGTGTGCCGTGTAACTTTAGTTTTGATTGAAGCTTTCGGGCGACGTCTCACTCACATTTACCGCTGTATGCTGCATGACATGACATGACGAGAACTTTATTGGAGTTCTGAGGAACTCGAATCTGGGGAGCCGGAGGCCGCAATCGACATTTTTCTGCTGTATTGCTCTCTACGCTGAAGTACGGCAGCAGTGAGCTGAAAAAGAATGTGGATACAGGTGTCTCGTCATTGCACGTCGAAGCACCGCGCGACCACGGCCTAGGCTATTTGCTTCGAGCTGCGAATCTGTCGAGTGCCCCTTGTGCCAGCGAACGGAGAAACTCCATTCGTTATGCATTATTGGCAGGGCGCGCCTAGTAAAAACCATGAACAAACAGGTGGAAATTTTAACTTTTATCAATCGGGCCAGCTGCACAGACAACGCTGCACTATATAACACGCGGCTTCACGCATCAAAACAGAGCAGATGTTCCCTGACATATTGCCAACAGCGCGTAGATGGCTTAGGTTGGTAGACTAAAACTGATTACTACCGTCATATATATAGCGAGCGTCTCAGGGTCTGGCAACATACTTTTTGTTCTATCATGGCGGAACCCATGCGGTTATAGGTTTCAATGCATGGGCCCTATGGGGAGCTTCTCCTCTAGAGTCAGTATATTAACTCTATACTCGCAGTGCGTCAATCTGCTGCAACGGCTGCTGTGCAAGGTCTGCATTCCGCGTCTGTTTCCTCGCTGCATTCCCAGTTCCCACGTCTTTATTGGGACGCGTCAGAGCGGCAACATCTTCCTGGATTATGAAGCGACACAAGTCTATCGATTGTCCTGTTCCTCTTTTGTAAGAAACTGACAGGGATAGGGATAGCCCCAGCGTCGAGTGTCGAGAAAGCGCGCGGTTGTGTAACAACACCTTGTACCTTGTCTTCACGGATGTGTGCCGCCACCTGGCGGTTCCTTATCAAAACATCTTGACAGAGTAGCGTCGGTAGCGTGCGCTGACAAATAGGTGGCGGGAATCGACAGAAGTTCGTGCGTTCGCAAACAGCACTTCAGGTTCACGCGCGCGGAAGTAGATGGCGCTACTAATTTGGCGTTACTGAAATTAATGTACATACATTCTTTCATAAGCAGTAACTCTAGGCGTTGCGTTTTTCTGTTCGGCATGAGCCGTACAACTTCCGACCATACTTATTTTCTGGTACCACGGTGGTGGTGGTATCTTTATTTCTCCCAGAACAAAAAAAAAAAGCAATATGGCTTTCAATTCGATTAGGGACATTGTACAGTATATTTTTAAATGTAACTTTTGGATTCTTGCGCTCGACGCCGGTGAATGTCAAGCACGAGTGATCCCAGAGCAGCTGCGATAAAGTGTTCTAGAAAGGGGTAGTGGGCTGACTGGAGACCGTGCACTGACGCACTTTATGTCTCACCTGGTAGATGGCGCCACCACCACCTGCAATGTAAGCGACGCGTTGCTGCCCTCAGCGCGAAGGTTAGTTTGCCAGCGCTTCAAGCACAAACTACTCTTGTGCAACCCCTGTACATAGCCATTTTCGTTGCTTTTTTTTTCTTTTGCGTGAGCATATTCTTGCTTTGGCCGTTGTTCTGGCGCATGAAGTATCGCTAAACATGAGCGCGTCATCAGCGGGCGCCGGATGCAATATATGCTGTAAACCGCCAGTTTTGTATTGCAGTAGCGAGCTCTCGCTTAAAAAAAAAAGATCTCGCAGTTTTATTGCGTTTAGATAATTAATTAATTTGTGGGGTTTTGCGTGCCAGAACCACTTTCTGATTATGACGCACGCCGTAGTGGAGGACTGCGGAAATTTCGACCACCTGGGGTTCTTTAACGTGCACTGACATCGATTGCCTTTAGATAAAAGAGACTAATATTTTCATGCTAGCGTTTGTACTCGGTAGTCTCTTTAGTGAGGTCATACTCTCACTAAATAAAACAATATTACTACAAACTTAAGCACCTTACGCGCTCTCAGTTGATATATTCTCCTGAAAAGTGCAAGAAAATGTGTGGGAGTGCACAGCAGGAAAGACCTATCCTAATCATGCCCAAGAAATAAAAGACCGAAAGTAAGGGTAGACCATGCAATCAGATTTTGCTTCTTGAAGACCCCTCACATGCTGGAAATTATATTTGTGTAAGAAATTGCATGCAAACACCGCTATCAGCTGAGTGCAAAATTCAGTTAGCAATTCTGCTGACACTATAATATGCCTAAAAGGTTCATATGCACTCTTTTCTACAGAACTATTTGTCCGCACTCCTGTATTTAGAAAAATGAATTTGTAATGAAGGTGTGGAAAAATGTAGACAACAATCGTTCGCGGAAATAAGTGAAAAGTTTATTTGGTGGGGTAGCACAAAATATATGACCTTATATACTCCACAAAAGCCATGCGTATCAATCACTTTCATTTTTTTTTTCAAAGTGATAACAGACGGAAAAAAGCTGAAATAGCTTGAAGAGGGCCTTGCCCCATTTTGTACTTATCAGCGTGTGCGGCAAAAAGCATGTCTCCTAAAACAGCCCAATAGATGCTAGAAAAATACTCACAAAGAGACGCTAAATATTTTCAATAGCATACTTAGCATAGCATAAATATAAAAAGTTCACAAAAGCACATGAATACTCAAGACATATTGTTCACACAATAAGTGAAGACACTGAATCAGAAGAAATACTAAAAAAATGACAAATAATAGACACATTTCCATTCAAACACATGCATTTTTATACAGATTTACTGACGTTCTGGTAGATCATATTAATCGCACTGTTGATGGTACGCCAAGGACAAAAGCCACCATTCACACTTGAATTAAGGGTTTATTGCTACAGTATGCATGGCGAGTGGCAATTAACATACTATCTTGTTTGTTTTTCAAATCTGGCATTTTCTTGTATTTGGGTCAGTGAAACAGAAAAAGAATATTCAGAGAAGATTCATACTTCAAGTTTAACCTACACTTGTAAAATCTAAACGCAGGAACAATAATAAAATTTAAAAAATCTTCTATAGCAAGGGAAAAAAAATTAAGTGCAGCGGCTTATCTTGAAGTGCTTTGCTTTTTGGCGTTTGCCTGCTCTGTCTGTGTTTAGCCCCTTAATGTAAAAATGAAGTCGCGTAACAACATAGAATTGGATTATTTTTTGAGAGAGCATTGAGGCATGGCTTCGGCACCCAACCTCTTGCCAAAGCCTTGCTTTCACAATGGTCAGCACATCTAAAATGCTGTCTGCATGGAGTTCTTCACATGAAAAGCAGCCCGTGAACAAGCCTTGCTACCAATCTACATTATTCACAACTACAGGAACTGAAAAATGAAACGTATTGACGAAGCAATGCTCGGCCGAAAACCTGCAGCGACGACGAAACACAGCAGCAGCCCAAGGAGGTTAGCCCTACAGCAGCGGGGCGAAGGCGCGAAGGCTCCCATTGCTGACGATGGTAGCGCCGCCACGCGGGCACTCAGGAAAACGAAAACTCGCTTACATTTTTTGCGCCGCGGCAACGTACCCTCTCCCCGGAGAGTGGGCTCACTACCCAATATTCTAGAACACTATAGCTGCGACTGTAACACATGCGCTACGCCTGTTCGCAATGTCTCAGCCATACAAAAATGGCAACCCAGAGGCTAACGTTGAATCTGAAGTCCCCCACTACAGTTTTCGAAATAATCTTAACACCATGTTGGCCCGTAAACAAAAATTAGCGTTAAGTTATAATTTGTTATGTGTGTTGAACAATACTACTAATGTGGCCGCAGATATATATATATATATATATATATATATATATATATATATATATATATATATATATATATATATATATATATATATATATATATATATATATATATATATATATATATATATATATATATATATATATATATATATATATGGGGGTCATTCCGTATCAAGTATAACAGCTAAATTTTCGACCATATCCGATCATGCTGAAAAAAATCGTGCTACTATATCGGAATGTCAGAAGTAGTTATTGAGGCATTATATTTCGGGGAAAAAAAATTGTGGTGTCTAGAGGGCGCTTCGAACTTTGGGCACGGAAGTGAAACTCTGTCGCGCTAAGTATACTTATAAAATAGCTGGTTTGAGCCGTTACTACAAAACAACTTTTTTTCTTAATCTCAAGGCACTGATCTTTCATGACTATGGTAGTTTATTCATTCTTTTAACTTTAATTATTTTTGGCCTTGACGAAAGATCGCAAAATGCTGCATGTTTAGCGTTTTTTAGAAAGAACACAGATTTTTCCGCGAGTAATATATTCACATGTTGGGCTTTGTGTGTTCCTATAACAAGTGACAAAAATACGGCGTGATCGAAAGAGGCAGAAACGTTGCCACAATATTATGACAAAGTTGGGAAAAACAACATTCTGACCCATATTGCGGCTTCATTGCCTCAATGTAGCGGTTCAAGTTATAAAAAAATGACTTATGCATCGTTATGTGGTAAGCTTTGTTCGTATGATATACACAAAGTTTGAAAAGCGAGAAACAAAGTTTGTTTTAAGCGAGAAAAAAAATTCCAACTGAGCAACCACAAGGTCATACGAAGTTTTCCTTTGCCTCGCCTTCACTGCATAGCATGTGAGCGCAGGATTCCAGCGGTGGCCTTTTCGCCTCAAATAATGCACTGCATACAACTGCTTGGCACTTATTTTAGCAATACTGTTGTATAAAACGTGAAAAATGGCAATAGTGCTCAAATTATGGAATGGTACTTTCCCCTTGGACCATCAACGGGCTGGTAATATTCAACCGCTTCATAGTCCAAAGGGGCAGAATTAAAATGTAGTCATTGTCCTGCAGGACAGTTTTAGGGCGTCGCGTTTGGCTTCTGATGAGTAAGTTGCGTGATATTGCGTAATAATTAGCCACATAATTAAACTATGATCTGCTTAAGTTGTTTTTGTAATGTTACAGGTATAGGCCAACGCGTGGCCTGTACCTGAAACATCATAAAAGCAACTTAAAGAATATATAGCTTAATTATGCCGTTAATTATTACGTAAGATCATGACCTTCTACTTTCTGGTTGTGGAATTTCTGAAAAGCTTGGTAAGCCTTTGCCATGGTCACGTCCTTGCCGTTGAGAATACTGCCGACGAGTGGGCGCCTTCTAGGCGCGTGGAGCAATAGACTTGTGGAAGCCCGAGCAACCGACACTCGTTTTAGGTGCTGCAGTGATTCCAAATATTTTCATATGCTTCCATGCCATTTGGATGCGAGCTGTGGTCGAATTCTTAAGCATACGAATGTCGGTGCTTATCTTGTGGAGAACGCCGTCATCAGTGGGCAATTACCGTGAAGCCGAAAGCGCTCCGACAAGATTCACTCTACGTTAGATGAACTTGGCTAAAACACGTTGGCGGTCTAGTTGGTTTGCATCCATGAAGTGTGAGTAAGCGCGACAGAGAAGGCCGTAGAAAGAAAACCGACAAGGATACAACGCTACTTTCAAATGGTGTTTTATTTTCGCACGAACCGAAAAATATATACCGAATGAGCGGAAACAACAGAAACAACAAATGCACATTCAGTGGGGCATATCGCTGAACCGAACACGTGTGCAGGGCAATATCGCGACATAGCAAAAATATTACCGCGACAAAGGAAGATATTGCAACTCTTTAAAAAAGCGAGAGGGAAGGTTGACTAACGCACATTTCTTCTAATCTAGGATTCTCATAGGCTTCAACTATTCCCCTTGTCATCTTACTATGCGCCTTATACAGGATAGAAGTGCTTTCAAACCAGGGCATGCATCCACAATCTCGACAATGAATGCCCAAATGACCTGGGAATGTTGTTGTGACGTTATAGGCTTCCAAAGCGACGTCGAGCGGCGCCACTGCTCTTATCGCAACTGGGGGCGTCCACGGCCACAACACTGCCGCTCCCGCTTCCGCGCACGCGCAGAGCTCTTGGATTGCATCTGTGGTGCTTCACAATATAACTATAGGGAACCCAAGCTCAAGTTTGCGGCGCGACGACAGCGCCGCGCCAGCCGCGCTGCGGCTCTGTCGGAAAGCTCTGAACCTCAGGCGTGGCCGACTCAGCCCCTTTCACGAGCGGTAGCGCACGTGCGCACGCGTTCTTCTCTCGGTGCGGGTAACTGGGGGGCCGTCAGCTGCGTACGTTGAACCCAGAGGCTTCCTGTGCTTCCTGTGCGAAGCTGCGCATTTCCGCGATGGCAGAAGCGGCCCCGCGGAAGCGCAAGCGTGGTCTGAAGAATTGCGGTTTAGTGGCCAGCCACAACAGTGCAGACAACACCAAGGCACACGATTCACGTGTTAAACTGTATCGGTTCCCGGGCGTGTCGCACGAGAAATAAAGGCGGCAAGCGTGGATAGCTGACAGCGCTGTCTCGCCTTCTATTTTGGCTGTCTGAGTTCATCGCTTTCGTTCAATCCGACTACCTGAATCGGTAAGTAACCCGGCGCATGCACACATCGACTACAGTAATGATTACTCGCTGTCTTCTCGCATTGTTAAAGTCCAGTTACGGTTGTAGGTGAAGCAACTTTGTGTTTTGATTCCCCGTGCTCGTGAGACCTACCCGTCGTTGTTGAACGTTCACATTCGCGTTATACCGTTAGCGTTGCGCGGTTGGTTGAATTCAACTGAACTCGGAACATTGTCAGAAGTTCGGCGCCTGCATTTCACGCGTCGGGAAGGCTGCTTTATCACGCCGGAACGGACGTCTGTGCATTTTCAGCAAGCTTTGACATCGTTCTGCAGGCTTGCTTTGTTTTTGTGACTTTATTAGTGTGATATATATTTATGCCGCTAAATATAACTGGCACTTAATACATGCTTTGCAGTTATAACCTTGAAGTAACCACCTTCTGATTTTGTGCGATTTCCTAGCCGCGTTCACGGAACAGGTTTTATACGCCTGTCAAGTCGATATCATAAAAAGAGACTGCAAGCATGACGCGAGAGCCGAAAAAACGAGGCGAGCAGTTCATCTTGCTTCACAGTGGTTAAAGCTCAGCTATCTGCCTCGCGTCTTAATCGGCGCGTGATTCTCCAGCGGCACGGAGGACTTGACTCTAACCTTATAAGGAAGCAGTGCCATGGCCGTATAAACTTTTTTTTCGCACGCCGCAAACGTCTGTTCACGAAAGTACACGGCTGCTACTGTGAGCATGCCATATCAAAACAACAATCATATGATTCGTAGTCTACGCCGCAGAACATCGATAGCGTGTACGGCTTCATTTCGGAGTGCATGTGGACCATTATTCATCTTTAACATGACAGAATAAGACTTACCTCGCAGTATACGTCCTACACGGTGTAATCGCGACTTGGGAAATGCATTTCGCTTTGAGTCGGGCGTCGTTGTCGTCGATCGTCTGCTCTTCACCGTTAACGTGAGTGACGAGCCTTTCTCATTTTATCAAGGTCGCTTTTCGGAAGTGCCAGTCAAGCTTGAAAATCCTTTTGATGTCGCACTGCAAGCGGTACTTTGTGAGGCGCCGCAAGTGCACCGCGAGAGCTCTGCACGCGCACAGAAGCGAGCAGCAACGTGGTGGAGAGAAGGGAAAATGCGCGCTGCTTACACCCCAGTTTCTCTTTTTCTGCCAGAGATGGCGCTGCCTGTCAAGAGCAGCAGCGCCGCTAAGTGTTGCTTGGGAAGCCTATTGCTGATTGGCAGTGCTCCAGGCCGAATGAGGAGCGCATGCGCGCACGTGTCCTTGCCGCCGCCGCTGACAAACCAGGCGATAAACCGCCTTCGCGGACAGCGTCTGCCCCCAGTGACGCATAGCTCAGCCGCGCGAGCGTCGCGCCCATTATACACTCTAAGAAAAAAAAAAGTGAAAAGAGGGTCACGGCTGCGTGACTTTCTTCGGGTTTCCATTCGACCCCTTTTGGAAAGTAGATGAAGAGAAAGAGAGTTAGCATTCGGGCTGGAGTCACGGGACTTTCCTGAAGCGCGTTTAGATTGGCTTCCGCGATGAAGGCGCCGTCGTATGCGCCATACGTATCGCGCGTTTGCCGTTCGGCACCTTTCTGGCGCGGTGGCTCGCCTCCCTCGCCGAAGGAGCCAGCCAGGCTGGCGCCGCGCCAGCCGCACCTCGGCCTCCTCTCTCAGTCTGGTCGGTCTTTTGGAATGCGTTGCGTCGGTTGCGCGGTTTGCGTCTGTTGCCTGTCGTGCAGTTTGGTGTTCGAACAAAATTGCGCATCTTCGGTGACGTTGACGCCAGGCCCTGTGCTCGAAGTCACGCTTGGAGGGCGGAATATTCATGGAGCTGCGGACTCGGACAACGTGCGTCCGTTAACGGTGAGTGCACTGCTTTCGTAGGTACTAATTATACAGCTTTAGCTGGGCGTCTGCAGCAGCTCTGCGGAAGTTATCTGCCGTTCGACCGCTCGTACTCGAATGTGTTTGCTGAGTATTTAAGGATGGGTTACGTTTATACAACACGCGGTCAGTAACCGCTCACGGCGTGCCCCTGGCTGCCGGAGGATGTGCTTGGTTGTCGGAATATGCTGGCGCAAAGCCGTGCTTATTCTGAAACGAAATTTTGAAGCGATTTTTCAGAAAAGTGCTTTCATTCGTGCATAGCCAGCGCCTATTGCGAGACGAGGTTCCCGCTGCCTTTTACGTGAAAATTTGTTTTCGATGGGAAATTATTTCGAACGAAACATTCGTGTCAGATGTGTGTACAGTAACGGTTTGTTGAACAAAGGGTGGTTTTAAATACAAATAAGCAGTGTGTATGTTGTGGTTATCCCCAGAATCCCGGATCACTTCTCCCGCCTCTTCACTCCAGTTGACAGCCACACTCGGGGAAACGAAGGTGTCGCTTGGTCTGGCGCCTCACCGCTCGTGATGGATAAATCAACAGCGGCGTTCGCCCTGTCAACCGAGCGAGGCAGTCGATCCCACATTTCCTTTGGTTGGACAAAACGACGTAGGAAAAGAGGTGAGTGGCACCCGCGCAAGGGAGCTTAAACCAATTTGGTTTCTTCTTTAAAAGAGGCTCACATGATCTTGTGCTGCAAGTTTGTCGCCAAGTGACGTGTTACAAAAGCTACTATTTGCAAGTTGTGTTTTACACCATAACGGCAAAAAACTTGGGCAGGGTTCTGTTTGGTGTCGCAGAAGTCCGTGGTATGCCCGTGTCACTGTGGCGCACGTAACCCACGAGCCGCTTCGCCCTCCTCAGTATTTTGCCAGCGTCCGTGTTGTGCCCGTGTCACTGGGGCGCGACCCACGAGCCGCTTCGCGCTTCTCAGTCTGGCAACAGACTTCTGCGACACCAAACAAAACCCTGCCAAAACTTGGTTCCTTACCGTGCCTGTTTGCACGATAAGCACGGTGCCTGTTTGCACGGCATTGTGTAGATTTTGCAAACTTTTACTGCAGTTTCATTTTCTCATCATAATATCACCTTCTGTTTTTCAGATACTGTTCCTATCAACGTTACTAGAACAAACTCAGTTTCAAAGCTCCGTATCTCCGCCAGCGGAGGAGGGTGGTCCGAACGGCGGTCGCGAGAACTAGCGGCGCTGCAGTCACGTCTTGCGCCACTATCGGCGCGTCGTCTGCTGCCACGGCGTAACGCGGAGGACCATCGCGCACTTGCTCGCGGCAACTGCAAACGCAAACATTTTTCGTTCTTCCAGTCCACGTTCGAGCATCTCATTTGCGGGTTATACTTAGGTGGATATGCATAAGGTCGTCTGTATGCATTGGCCCGCGAGCGTTGCTCATTGATTGGCTAAGAATCGATATTCGGTCTATATATGAGCTGTCTACATTGCAGTTTACTTCCAAGCATAGGAGTTTCTAAGCGAATGAGGGTTTTCAGCGTAACTTTTTCATCACTACCACTACAATTTTAGCCGCTGCCGTTTTATCTAGACGAAGAACAACCCAACACCTTTGTAAAAAGCCTTTATAGTGTACAAAGAATTGTACTTACTCGAGATACAAAAACACGTTCTAGAACAACAGTGCTCATGTCTGCAAGTTATTAAAAAAAACTTTCTCGAAAAATATCACCAATGCTTTGCAACGTTTACAAGACACGTTTTCGCGACGGAGGGATACTGACCCAAAATCGGAAAATTTTACGAGAACTCTGTAAACGAAATCTCAGTGTGTGATTACATCGAATAGATGTCCTCTCTCAGCAATTGTTTCAGTGGATAGTTGTATTTTCGGTGTTTTTGTGGGCGCGCGCAGAGCCGCCCGGCCGAGTTGGAAAGCGTGAGGTCACAACACCCGTCTCGGACAGCCAGCCGGCCGGCCGCACTGAACTGAACTGAACTTTATTTGGTCCTGAGAAGAGCGAGTCGGGGCTCGTCCGCGGGCCGCGTCCACGACGGGACCTGGAGGTTAAACTCGACGGCCAGGTCGTGGGCTCTCTGGACTGCCCGAAGTTGGTCGTCCTCTTGGGGACTGGTGAGGAGAGTGGTCTCTCCAAACGCGCCGTAGGTAAGCGGCACGGCATGAATACGAGTTCTGGTCCCTCCACCTGCGACAAATATACCTCCGACGATGAAGAGAGTTCGAACATGCCAAAAAACATAATCGCTTACGGTTACGAGCATTCTGCGTCTATAGCAACGAAGAGGAGCAGGCGGCCGTGGACGTGCTGGTGAGACAGCCCGGGCCAGTAAAGTGGTAGGCGTTTCTCTAGCAAACTCAACGTGTAGCGACAGTACCAGGTAAAATATTACATAGGATGCAAGATGGCTGGTTTAAGCTGGGGTAATGCAGGAAAGCAGTTACTACGCCGGAATCGTAGTTTCTCGCTTGCGTTTACATATACGCAAGCACGCCAGGTGCAGAATTATTCAGCCGTTTGATAGCTGTGTGCTTACGGCAGATACTGTCACAGCCACGCTGTAGAAAACAACTGATCGAATGTCAGTGTGATGCTACTCTCAGTCTCGGTAGCGTATAGGTAATCGCCTGCATTTCGTTTTGCTGTTCTATTTCTGGCGGCTCCTCCAAACTGGGCACTAGCCTTCGGGACGCCGTGCGTTTTTGGGGGGATTTGCGCCTTGGCTTCATACATTTTGGCTTCGCAATGTGGGGTGGAAGTGCTGGGAACAAGCGCGGCACGGCATCGGGCGCGAGTTCCCACTTTCCACGTGGGATCAAAACTTCTTGTACCGCAACAACATGACGATAGTGCTTTACAATGTCGTCACTCTCAAAACGAACGTCACAGTCCTTGCATTTCTCAGTAAGCTTTCTATCTTTGCGAGGCAAAGCTTGTTCACACCTTTTGAATTGCGTAGGGTCTTTTGTAGGTAAGAAGTATCGTGAAGCGGAGTCGTCGTTGCGGTAGCCGCTCTTGCAGCCCGGCGCAAAGCAAGTCGGCATACCGCACCGTGAATCTGTTCGTCCTCGTTAGGCTTCATACATCATGCACGTGTCTTCGTACAAGACGCTAAGCCTGGTCAAGAACAGTCGCAAAAATGACGAGCGAACAAAGCGCAGACGTAGCTGTAACCCATGTGCGCTCGTACGTCGCCGACGCCGATCACAACAAGCGCCAGCCCGCCAGCCGCGGGAGCTAGACGTGACTGCTGCGCCACTAGTTCTCGCGACCGCCACGCGGACCGCCTCTCCGGCGGAGCTTTTAAACTAAGTTTGTTCTAGTAACGTTGGTTTCTATGGTGTTCACGCTGAACAGGAGCGACAGTCTAGCAAGTCACAAGTCTGATGCCTCCAGCCGTCACCACTCTTTGATTTATTCTTGATCATAAGGAATAAAGATTAAAACATGATGCCGATTTCTGCATTTTATTTTGCATCATATTACACTATGCACATCAGTCACACATTTTAGTTGGCTATACTCATACAAGCATGTTAATGAGGAATACCTAAACTTCTTAATTGGAAACCACAGACCATCTTTTCGCGCTTTCTATATTACTTTGCTGCGAAAGGCGTGTTGCTTTGACGAGTTTTATTCAAATAATGCTAAAATTGAACTATTCTTTTTTTGCAGTCGCTGGGCAGAACGGCAAGTATTATTGGACTTGCTTAAAATGAATACTTCACTATTTTCAACAGTAGTCACGCAAACGTAGAGCAAGGGTCAAATGAGTAGCTTAAAATAGTTGTGGAGTCGCTTGACGCTTTGGTGTGGGTCACTTGACCCCCGTAGGAGTGTTACCGGCAAGACTCGTCTGACTCCCTATAAGTGGTAACGTGATCCTTCGGATAAGCGTTCATCCACTCTTTCTGGAGGGTCAGGGAATTCTCCTAGAGCGCGCCGACACTTACCCACCAAGAGAGTCACCGTGACTCTTTAAGAGCGTCCTATACGTGGCAAGTCAGAACTCTCCGAAAAGAGTCACGTATACCCTTTTTTTTCTTAGAGTGTAGGGTTCCCTATAATGATGCTCTTTTAGTCTCTGGCTAATACATCTGCCGCTCTGACCAACATACGTCCTTTTACACGAAAGCGGAATGGCACAGACAACTTTGCGAGTATAGGTTACAAAAAGTTTTCAATGATTATTAGCACATGCGTTTACTTTGCTGCTCTCTGAATTAACCTGTTGACATAGCGTCTGTAGACGCTCGGGAGCGTAAAAGACCACGTCCACCCCCGACTTGCTCTAGCACCACCCCTGTTGCCCTTTGATGAGCTTTTAAGCTTTCTTTTCGAGCTCAAGCCTTGTGCGACAGAGCTGAGCATACCTAATGGGTAACCAGACTCTGCTAAGCGCTTTGTCTGATCCAGGAAACTGGCTTCCACCTTGTGGTCACAGGACTTCCTAAGGGAATAATTAAAACAAGAATATACTATTGCGCGTTTAACGAGCTTTGAGTCAGCGGAAGAAAATCGCAAGGCGGGGGTATTGCCTCTCAGCTCATCACTCCAGCAAACCTTCTGTGGTGAAACGTACAGTCCTGAATCTAAAAACCTTATGAAATTGCCCTCGGGCACTTTATGCGTTAACACCAAAGGAGACAAGACTTCTGTGAATGAGGTTATGATTTTAGGGACTACAAAGTCAAAACTACATGATTCGTTGTTCAAAACAATTTAAAAAATCCACAAATCTGAATACATGAACAACGTCAGGGTTATATTTCAGGCGTTCATGATGAACCTGGTCATGATTGCAGTTGGTACAAGTCACTTAAGCAGGGAGCAATGCATGACCTAATGCAGATACCATTTATTTGTTTAACAAGAGTGGCATCCCATGTCGCATAAGTAGAGTTAACATAAAAACTAAGAAGCTCCAGAAATTGGTCGCATGTCAAACCGGAAGCGTTTTGACATCGTACTGCTCCAAACTTGTCAGTGCAATGAGCCACACACTTCGCCAAGTCATTCTGCGGGAGAGAACAGTGAAGACCCTTTAGATCAATGGAGACGGAAACAAAGTTCCTGTTTTGTTTGTCTTTAAAGAATTCTACCACTAGTTTGGAATCGCTTACCAAAACCAGATCGTCGATTAGCAAAAGCTTCAAGTACTTTTTCAAAAGCGTTGCCACATGTTTCTGCCAGCTTACGTTTTCTGACATTATCACACGGAATGGACAATCTGGTTTGTGCGTTTTCGCAGAAAAGAACAAGTCAAGGGGACCTTTTGTACTATTTTCGATGCACGGGATAAATGATGTAGTTTGAAGCTTCTAGTTTCAAAAAGATCTAGTTTCAAGCTAGTGATGAAAATTCGTGTCAGTTCCACCCGACGTCTTTATCATTGACCACCTCCATGGACTGCTGCTATCATTACCGAAGCTTGTCTACCTTCTACCCCAACTGAAAGCTCTACGAACTGCGAAACACTGATTCACCTGTGTTTCCCGTGCGTTTATCATGTGTTATCTGCTCTTTTTTGCTCTTTTCTGTTCTTTTCATGCCCGCAGGGGCGTCTGGAAGCAGGCGTTTGGTGTGTAGCGACACCACGGACCCGAGCTAACGGGGGGGTTTCGACCCCCTCCCACGCCTTGCCGTGCGTGGCTTTGCCGTGTCCGGGGAAAAGGGGATCCTGGGGGTTGAGCCGACGCCGGGTGATTGGACCTTTAAGGCCCCCCGGCAGACGCAACACACCCCTTTGGCCCCAGCTTCACGTAGACGGCACCCCTGGGCTGACCCACCCAGGGGAAATCGGCAGTCGCCTTTTCCTATCCCTCTCTCTCTCCCACGTCTTCGTCTTTCTCTCCCACTTTTTAGCCTTTCCTGTCTTCTCCTCTCTTCAATTTACTTCCGTTTTTCTTGGCGGCGAGGGTTAACCTTGTGTATGTGCCCTCTCTTGGGCACATTATATTTGGTTATAGTAGCTCTGTACAGCTGGCGTTGGCTCGCCTTATAACAATATAAGTGCGGTCACGCCCCCATGTAGGGCTCCATGGTGGGCGGCTGGCATGGCTGCCGAATTCATCCATTATCTATGGCCTCAACCTCCTTTCCCAAACTCAACAATCGTCCTCTCACAAAGAGGGGACGCACCGAAGACACTATAAACATTTTCATGAAACCTCAAGAAATGTTTCCACGATTCCATGTGATCCACTGCGAAACAGCTGACAAGAATGCCCGAACAATATCCCCTTTTGTTGTGTCGAAATGCCTCACTGAAACACTTGGCAGTGGATATCAGGCATCGAGAATGGCTAGCGGAGATCTTCTCCTGGAAGTTCAAAACAAAGCACAATATGAAAAGCTGTCCAAACTTGTTTCGTTCGGAAACACACCTGTCTCTGTCACACCACATCGTTCCCTGAACAGCTCGCGAGGTGTAGTCTCAGACCAAGACCTGCTTGAATTGACAGAAAGTGAGCTCCTCGAGGGCTGGAGTGAACAGCATGTGACAAATGTACAGAGAATCAAAATTAGGCGCGAAGATAAGGAAATCCTGACTAAACACCTAATCGTCACATTTGGTACAAGCACACTGCCAGAATATATCCAAACAGGCTATTTGAAATTGAAGGTTAGACCATACATCCCTAACCCACGCCGTTGCTTTAAGTGCCAGCGTTTCGGTCACGGCTCTCAGAGCTGCCGTGGCCGCCAAACGTGTGCAAAGTGTAGTTCACATGAACACCCTGCAGACAACTGTGTTGAAGCTCACCATTGTGCGAACTGCGAGGGTGGGCACCCAGCCTACTCTCGCAGTTGTCCCTCATGGAAAAAAGAAAAAGAAATCATAACACTCAAGGTAACTGAAAATATCTCATTTAAGGAGGCGCGCAGACGCCTTTCCTTTCCGCAGGGTCCTACTTTCGCGGACGTGGCACGTCAGGGGGCAGTGCCACAAAAGTTCGCGGTGGCCGCACGTACCACACACAGTGGACGGGCGGCAGCGCCATCCGCCCCCCCAGCGGAAGCAGCCCGTACTGCTCCGCAACCAAACGGCATGCAGGCCTCCGGATCTGCAGGCCCAGGGCCTTCTGTGCCGTCAGAGGGCCCCAAAACTCTTACACCCGTGCGCGTAACCCGCGAGCGGGCATCCAGCGTCTCTGCCGAGGCGATGGACACAACGGCAAGTCTAACGGCGTCACAGGCGCCGAAGGAACGGCGCAGCCCTTTGGAGCGCGCCAGAAAAGAAAAAGCCCGCATCACGGGGCCTGGAAAGGGCTCTGTGACTTAAGCTTACAGTTCTCTCCATACACACAGCACTAATTGAAACTCAAAATGGATACACAAATCTTACAATGGAATGTGAGAGGTCTTCTCAGAAACCTTGATGATATCCAAGAACTCATACACGAACACTCGCCAAAAGTGCTGTGTGTACAGGAAACACACCTGAAAACTAAACACACGAACTTCCTTAGACACCACGTCATCTTCCGTAAAGACCGAGATGAAGCTACCGCATCATCTGGTGGCGTCGCCATCATAATAGATAAAAGCGTAGCATGTCAAGGTCTGCAGATACAAACGCCGCTCGAAGCAGTGGCCGTTCGTGCTGTTATTTTAAACAAACTTGTTACCATTTGCTCACTGTACATCGCCCCTCATCATCAGCCGCACAAACATGAATTTCAGTCCTTAATCGATCAATTACCCGAACCCTATATCGTCCTTGGAGATTTTAATGCCCACAGCCCTTTGTGGGGCGACTCTCGTAGCGATGCGCGGGGCCGTTTGATTGAGAATTTTATCTTTTCCACTGACACATGCCTATAAATAAGAAAGAACCCACGTTTTTTAGCCTGGCGAACAAAACATACTCGTGCATTGATCTTAGCATCGCTTCGCCCACCCTTTTATCCGATCTTGAATGGGATGTTATTAAAAACCCTTATGGGAGCGATCACTTTCCCATACTGCTAAGAACGCCAAAAGAAAACGAATATCCACCCCAGGCTCCAACTTGGAAGGTAGACGGAGCAGATTGGGAGAAGTACCAGAGTCTTAGTAGTATCTCGTGGGCCGAGATCTCCCCCTTAGGAACTGATTCCGCTGCTAGTTATTTTACCGCTTTTATTATTGACGCAGCTTCAAAATGTATTCCCCAAACAAGTTGTGGTGCCTGCAGACGTCGTGTCCCGTGGTGGAACGACGACTGCAGGAACGCTCGCAAAAAGCAGAACAAAGCGTGGGGTTTACTACGCGATTCCCCCACTGCAGAGAATCTGATCAATTTCAAACAAGCAAAATCCCAAGGAAGAAGAACGCGCCGACAGGCAAGAAGATGTAGTTGGGTGAAGTTTTTATCAGGAATCAATTCCTACACAGATGAAGCCAAGGTCTGGAACAGGGTAAATAGAATAAGAGGCCGACAGACACACTCACTCCCTTTAGTAGACACAGCGGGCAACAGCCTTGAAGACCAAGCAAACTTCCTGGGCGCTCACTTTGAGCACGTATCCAGCTCATCGCACTATTCAGATACATTCAAACGGTATAAAGAGAGAATAGAAAGACAAAAACTAGAAAGGAAATGTGCAAAACAAGAGCCATACAACGAACCATTCCACTTAGCTGAGCTGCAGGCAGCGCTAAACTGCTGCAGCAAATCTGCGCCAGGCTCTGACCGTGTTATATATCAAATGCTGAAACACTTACCCCATGAAACACAAAAAACTCTCCTGTGCCTGTACAACACTGTATGGTCTTCCGGCGAGATTCCCTCTGCGTGGAAAGAGGCCGTAGTAATACCTATCCTGAAACAGGGCAAGGATCCATCCTGTGTTTCAAGTTACAGGCCTATAGCCCTGACTAGCTGCCTCTGCAAACTATTTGAAAAGATGATAAACTGCCGACTACTACATTTCCTTGAATCAAACAAACTCCTCGACCCATACCAGTGCGGATTCCGAGAGGGTCGGTCCACCGCCGACCATCTCATTCGCATAGAGGCACAAATACGCGAGGATTTTGTTCATAAGCAGTTTTTTCTATCTCTCTTCCTTGACATGGAAAAGGCATACGATACCACGTGGCGGTTCGGAATATTGAGAGACCTCTCACACCTAGGTATACGTGGTAATATGCTAAATGTGATCGAGAGCTACCTGTCCAATCGCACATTCCGTGTTCGAGTGGGCAATGTATTGTCTCGACCATTTGTGCAAGAAACTGGAGTGCCACAGGGCGGTGTCCTCAGTTGCACACTTTTTATTATAAAAATGAATACCCTGCGTTCGTACATACCACGTAATATGTTTTATTCAACATACGTTGACGATTTACAAATAGGTTTTAAATCTTGTAATCTCTCATCATGCGAGCGACAGGTTCAGCTCTGTGTCAACAAAGTCTGCAAATGGGCAGACGAGAACGGTTTCCGTCTGAATCCGCAAAAGAGCTCCTGCGTTCTGTTCTCTAGGAAGAGAGGCCTCCACCCCGATCCCCATATAGAGTTGCAGGGTGAGCTTGTAGCTGTTAAAAAAGAACAGAAATTTTTAGGCATAATTCTAGACACGAAGCTCACGTTTGTACCACACATTAAGTACATTAAGGAGAAGTGCATGAAGACAATGAACATACTAAAGGTGCTGTCCCGCACAACTTGGGGCAGCGACAGAAAATGTCTTATGAGCGTCTATAAAAGCCTGATACGCACGCGTCTAGACTATGGGGCGGTAGCCTTCCAGTCTGCAACACCAACCGCCTTGAAAATGCTAGACCCTGTCCACCATTTAGGCATTCGCCTTTCCACGGGTGCCTTTCGAACAAGCCCCGTAGAAAGCCTTTACGCGGAATCGGACGAATGGTCGCTAAATATACAAAGGGCGTACCTATCTTTTACGTATTTTTTGAAGATAAATGCAAGGACGGACCATCCCGCACATCATGTCGTAAATGACATGTCCAACTGCCAGCTCTTTCAAAACCGCCCCAGTGTGGAAAAGCCCTTTTCGCTGCATGTGCGAGCACTAGCTGAGGAAACAGGCGTCCCGTTACTCGATCACCGCTTAATGGCCCCACTTTCACACGCCCCGCCATGGAAATGGCAGGTTATAGACTGTGACACATCTTTCGTAAATATCACAAAGCATGCCCCACCTCTGCATATACAGATGTACTTCCGTGAACTGACACACAAATACACCTGTCCCGAATCTTTCACTGACGCGTCCAAGTCTCACGCAGGTGTGTCCTATGCAGCGATAGGCCCATCTTTTTCGGATGCAGGTGTTCTTCACTCAAGCACGAGCATCTTCACAGCGGAGGCTTACGCAATACGGGCGGCAGCAAAGCACATTAAAGAATTAGGAATAAGTAATGCAGTCATATACACGGATTCGCTAAGCGTCGTGAAAACCTTAAAAACTACTAGAAAGTACAAAAACCCAGTCATTGTCTCACTATACTCCCTCCTGTGCGACATATACATTTCCAAACAGCATGTAATTGTATGCTGGGTGCCAGGACACCGTGAAATCGAGGGAAACGAACAGGCAGATGCGCTTGCAACATCAGTCCATGCAAACGCTCCGCAATCATATCTAGCTGTCCCCGCAATGGACCTGAAACCCCTCCTAAGACAGAAGCTGAGGGATTACTGGCAGCGTACATGGGACCAACAGCTGCATAATAAATTACATGTAATCAAGCCTTACCTCGGTGACTGGCCAACCACATCAAAAACACGCCGCACAGATGTAACACTCTGTCGGCTACGTATCGGTCACACACACAGCACACATGCACATCTTTTGTCCGGTGGTGATCCGCCCAAGTGTGAGAGATGTGGAGAAGCACTTACGGTGCTTCACGTCCTCATTCAATGCAAAGAGTTAGACGTTATGAGAAAGAAGCACTTTTTACTACCCTACCGACAGCAATTTCCACTGCATCCTTCCATGTTCGTCGGTAGGGATCCGCTCTTTAAATATGATTCATTGCTCGCATTTTTTAACGACGTGCGTAGTTTTCATGTGATCTACCCACGCAATCCGCAGCACGACCTCTGAATAGAGGTCGCAGCTGCGGTAGCTACACACAAAAGCACCTGCCTCGCGGCCCTTGGACTCAAGGGCGTTGACGAGGCACTCGTGCTTATGCCATATATCTTCACCATAGTTTGATCACCACGAGCAGAGCCATGCATTCCATTTACACACATTTCACGTCACCCCCATGATTTTAATACTTTATGTTTTACCCACCTTAGAGTGTGGAATTTTAGGCCTCTATACAGCCACGAAACACTATCATAGCTCACATCCCTTATGTAACGTAAAACACGGGTCATTGTGACTTTTTCACCACTGTTCATGGCGCTCTTTGGCCAAGCATGGCCCTTGCGCCATTAAAACCCACATATCATCATCATCATCTGTTCTTTTCATGTGGTTAAGTGATATTTTATATCGTTTTCTGTTCTCTTCTTGTCATTATATGATTTGTTTTGCGATTATTCATTTTCTTTTCTACGGCCTCCTTTCTACTGTTTTTCCCCTCTTTGCTGACCGAGCGCAGTGCGTCTAACTCCTGGCGCTTCTCTTCCGTAGATATGTATCTAACTCCCGACGCTGGCGTACCGCTGCCGCTTCGCTGGCTCGGACAGCCGAATTAATCCATCTGCGACGCAGGCGTTCGCGGGTGAGCAAACGCTGGCGTTCCAAATGTGGATCCTACTTGGCTGATAAACGTGCGACCTGCGTGACGCCAACAAGAGACGTAAGACGACGACAGGGCGGTCCCTTAAACTGCTCCGCAGTTAAAAACCAGCGTTGAGTGATAAAAGCCAGCCAGTGTTGAGTCAAGCCCGTGATAAAAACATATATGAATTCCTCTGGCTTTTGGAACATTTTTTTCCAACGATGCTGCTGTTAAGCGCAGTATCACCCGGCCTCTTGAACCTCCCGGGTGACCAAAATTCAGGATCCTACACCACGCTTAGTCACATTGTAGGGCACAAAAGTAATCTTCCATCTTGAATCAGGAAACAGTGCGGCAAAACGAAGACGAATCAGACGAACGGACAACACGCCACACTTATGCATGTGGTACAGTATGCATGATAGGCTCTAGACGGCAACCGAGCGCTCATGACAGGTCGTTAGATCACGTAAGTCGCTTGGGGCCATTAAAGACGAGACGGTGTTTCAAGCCTAGCTCTTCTCATAGACATTGCAGAGACTCATCAAAATGTACAATAGAGCTATTATCATCCATCTGCATTATACTGAAATCATTAGAAATATGTTAGGTTTAGTGCATGTGACGGCTACCGGAAGTTGCTCTGCTGCGCTCTTTAGGGTACGGAAATGCGCATGCCAACACAAGTGCGCTGGATCTGCATATGTTCTACGGGCGGACAATAATTTGAGTTCTGATTGCTGAGAAGGTGGTAAAGATTCGACGATCTGCACTTTATTCTCGGGTTGAGGATGTCCACAAGCAAGCGCTTGCTGCCTGACTGAAGTTCATAAATTCTGGAGTTTTACGTACCAAAACGACGATATGATTATGACTCAACACGCCGTCATAGAAAGTTCGACCACCTTGAGGTTTTTAATGTGCACCTAAACACCTGACTGAAGGTGGATAACCACGTACTGTGCGAAGAATGTGCTTCGGGAAGCTTGTCGTTGGCATTTACTCTGAGCATACCTCTAAATTCTCACTAAGCATGCAAGACAGGCTTTTCTGACAGATTTTGATTACGTACGCTCCCCTTGGCATATGTGAGCGCGTCAAACTCACTTGCACCCACGTGTTTCTTCTCTTCCTACAATCTTTTCAGCCCTCATATCTTTTGGAATTGCGCAGTGTAGCCAACTTGATTCCTTTTGATTAGCCTTCCTATCATTCCTAATGCTGTTCCATCTGAGGAGGACGAAAGAAAAATGGCTATCATGGGTACTAAAGCGCCTGGTCACGCATCCGCACAGTGAAATTATGTGTGTGCGAATGCGCGGGAAGTAGATTTTATAACGCCGACTCGTTTGCTGAAATCTCTTTATTAGCAGAGACTTTGTCTGGGCAAGTTGGTGCCACATTGCAAAAATATATAACAGCACAAGGGACGGGACTGAAGACACAAAAACTTTATTAAATCTTTTTACTTTATTTTTTACACGAGCCTTTTGGAGCGACGCACACATAAATTAGCTTTGGCACTGAAGACGAGGTCGGAGTCGCATTATGTCAGGCTCCACGGCCGGAAGACGTCCACCGGGAAGACGGAGAACCGAGATCGTAGCAGATGCAAACGCAGCAAGACGGAAAGCGGAACCAGTCGGCGAAAATGCCCCGACACTCGTTGCGAGGGTCGAAGGCCAGCAGCCGGTGCAGCCGAAACTGCTGCTCGCACCGGCAGCCGTCCCTGCAAAACATCTGCTGATTTTCGAACCTGCATCCGGAACACGTGCTGCAGTCAGTTCTCGCGAAACTCTGTCCCCCTTCAATTGTTAACAAGAAAAAAGACGTGGTGCAAATTGCACAGCGAAAAGAGAGCAAAAGCTCCGTTTTTTTCCCCCTTGTTGGGCTTTCGCCCATTATTTGAGCAGTCGCCTCACGTCTACGCGGTGTCGCATCTAAATTTAGCCAAGCTCAAACGAAAAGTGAAGCAAGAACTCGTACATTATACGGTTATACGGTTATTAAACCTATACGATGCTTGGTTGTCTGCCCGCTTTCCCCAACAACGCTATGTTTGTACATTAGTGACTTAGCTAATTAGAAAATATATAACTTAAAAGTAAAACAAACATCACCATGCATGGCTAAAGACGAGAGAGAGAGAACTTTTTTATTGAAAAGCAGATAATTTAGCCGGCGTATGCAAATCGCTGACCTGCTAGTCTGCGTGAGGAAGGGGAATATGGACTGAACGACAGGAAAAGAGAGAGAAAAAAAAATGACCTAAAATGTTAAGATATAAAAAAACAGACTGAGTTTTTTCTCTTGGATGCGGACGTGCGCTGACAGAGTCCCTCACTGCGTGGTTTCAAGGTGCAACTAAAATTTGATGCAGTAATGCTTTCATTTGGGCCAGTTGGTACAAACTTGTAACTTGATTCGTGGCTGCGCTAAAAACAAGAACAGAAGAGACGTACACACGACGGGCGTGCCCGTCGTGTGTACGTCTCTTCTGTTGTCCTCGTTTTTAGCGCAGCCATGAATCCAGTGCAACTAAAGTTTGTCGAGCTGACCGATGCTATCTAAATATGTGAATAGAAGTTTCATCGCACGCCTGTATTGTGTAAGGCAGGCTCTTTGGGTTATCGAAAGCATGCAACGTTCATAGAGCGCACGCTCATCGGCATACGCTCGACACTCAAATAAAATATGTCCCACAGTTTCGATGGAGCCACATTTGTTGCAGGATGGACTTGCTGCTTGACCGAAGCGGTACCGTAAGCTGTTTCCATAGGCAGTGTATAGACGGAGACGATGGTACAGAATTTCCAGACGTTCGCTGGGACATAGTATATACGTAATGTACTACCAGCCGCAGGCCGCTTAATGAGTAGCATTGGCAATTTCTTCTCTCTCCACAGTGCAGAAACTTCCTTACTTTACGTGGCTCTGCAAATGGGCGCGAGCGCACTCATGAAGAATCTTCGTAGTGCCTGTTTCTTCGGTGCCTTCGGGAGTACGCAGCTTAATCGAGGATGCCACCAACTGCCGAAGTCCGACAGGATGCTGATGATAATATTGCTGAGTGCTCACACTAACTAACTGAATTATAATTCATACGCCTGTCGATAGTCACGGAAAGCAAAAGCAACACTGTGACGTTGGCTCGAGGAGTTGGTGCGTTTTCAGACAGGCAGACCGGCTGATGGCCGTACACCCGCACAGAGTTAGCTGCCCTATGGCGAAGAGCACTAAATAAGATTGAAAAAAAAATGCTGCAGTCGGCCCTATATTTGCATTCAATTATTCTTTACCGTCACTGATGGCCAGAAGATTCAACATCTGCTTGCTTCGGAGCCAATGATGAAACGTTGTCTCGGACTAGTTGGCAATACTCTATCGCGTGAACCTTATGGATTCCGGCTCTTGCATGTCCATCGCTTGAAGTTCGGCACAATCTCAACGTGTTGTACCGCAAAAGTGGCACAAACAGTATCTAATTGTACATACCCAACTGGTTCCCATTGAACCTTCAATATTCATTGAAGGTGGCGAAACGCAGCCAGATTCAAAAACGCGACATTGGCTATAACGTATTTGTTGTTTATGTCTAACTTGTGCTGCGAGCTTTGCTCTGCTTGGGGCACGTGACTAAGCGCCATGCCTTCTCAAAGCTAAACCCATCGAGTGAGTGACGATGCTTAATAAAATACGATGCGCTTAGTAAGGGGCTCGAAAGCGAAAAAAAAAAATTGGAAGAAGTGTCGTAACGATGCCATCAGCACGACGCCATTTTTTATCTACCTCAAGTTACGTTCAGCTGTCTGTAGAGATAATTAATTAGCGCCAAAAACAACGGACAAGGTGAAGGCAACAGACAGGACTCGGCGACGAGTCCTGTCTGTTGCCTTCACCTTATCCGTTGCTTTTTTGCGCTAATTAGTCATGTCTGTAGTCGATACGCACCAACTAGCCCAACTCGCTTCTCTAAGTCTGCAGAGCTTTCTTGCTTAAACAATTTCGCGCGATGTCGTTGCCCTGGATTACATGCGTGTATGTTAGTGTCCTCTCTCCCCTACATGTGCTCAACTGAATCCTCAGAGAAGCATATGAAGGTCGTCGTTGTTTTTTCTTCTTTTTTTTCTTTTTAATGAAGGATCGGGGAAGGCTGGGCCACAAAAAGTCGCAGAGGATGGAACTTAGCAGCAGACCGCAAATGCAGCGGTGAATTCTCAGGCCGAAAGGCCAAAGTTTCGTAATCGGAGACGCTAACTGACTTGCGTATCAACGGGCCTAATCTTCATGCTTTTGTTGGCACATAAGCAATGCGATTAAGTAACTCTAATCGTGGCAGAACAGCGCAGAAACCGGGGCGAAGAACACACAGGACACAGCGCTGTCCTGTATGTTGTCTGCGCTGTTCTGCCATAATGTTTATGAACCAACTAGCCCACCTCAGAACCCTTGTGCATTATAACTCTAATCTCTTGCATACTCTGGCATGTAAACCTTTCTACTTGGTAAAAAGCCGGCTAGCATCGGCGTGATGTTTGTGTTCGTTCCACAGGCATCGATTGCAAAATAACGCAAAAACGTTAATGAATGAAATGAAGAAAACGAACGGCTGTCGATTACAACCTATAATATATGGTTTAAGGAAGGTCTAGTGTGTATGAACAAGTCGAAACTCACGGATGTAAAAGTAAATTTCTAGATTCGTACGTGCGTTGCAGGACGTTGTTGCAGGGTATACTCACGTGCATTTCTCGGCATGTACATACTGCTCGAAGGGGTAGACGTTCAGGAGTGCCAGCACCTTTCCACGCGTGTTGTTGGCCCAGTAAGGAGCAAGCACTTCCTGCTTCACGGGGCACGCGTTCCTGCAGCGAAGGTTAAACTATATATAGACATTAAATATAAACAAAAGTATATACGTTATATCTCACTCCAGGAGAAAAGAAAAATCTAGATTATAGTCTTCTAAAGATACGCATTAGCTCTAAATCCATTGATCGCGTTTCCACATTTAGGTATTTAGGTGTACTAATGGCTGAAAACTAAAATGGGAAAGATGAGGTCAGTTACGTATCTAAAAAGCTCGTGTTTATGTTATACGCTCATTAAAGCTAGAGGTCACTTTCAATGCAACGTGCTTCGATATTTACACTTTGCTGTATTTCACTCACAACTAGGCTATTGTGGCCAGATATGGCGATTTACTTACACAACGTACACTATACACCGATTGTACGAATACAAAAATGCGCTTTGAAAATTGTAACGTCCTTGTCTCCTTCTTGCCCAAGCTCATATTTAGTTGCGAACACTCGTATACTACCATTTATGTCACAACGAAACTATTCAAGCACAGTTTTGGTAAATGCTATAATCAACACTAACTGTCCACTACCCTTGAGTTCGTTGTCTTTCCGAACCCGTAACACAAGGAATGCAGGAAACGGGAACTTGAACCTTATTTCCTGTAGGAATGCGTGCGGCGGCAGACTAATTCAGCTCATTGGCGCTAAAATCTGGATCCTGATTCCCACTAAAGTTTACACTTGCATGTAACTTCAAATTTACTTGCAAACTACATTTCATAAATTAATCATTTTGTTACTAAACTATATGTGAGGTTGATAAGTCCGCATCGATTTTTTCTAAACGTTTAAGGATTGTGGTTTCCATTAGTTTAAAAACCTTATATTTTCCATTGCCGTATTATTCGGTTCTAGCGTCATGATTTTGTATCTTTACTATAGCTACACAATCCTATTGTGTCTGTATTTTATTGCTTTTATTTTATTCCGTTACCTTAATGCTTCTAGTATTGTATTTAGAGTTCCTTTTGTGCTACTACTTTTTATTTAGTCAGATTCTTTTTTCTAATTTATAACGAAATGTACAGAATTTACACTAATATTATTTATGTAGCCCTCTTTGTGGATCTAGTAACTGCGTGTCTGCTCCTACACCTATTTCAACAATAATCATATGCATAGGCTGGACCAATAACTAGTCACTCAGGCTAAAGGTCCAAATAATTTTGTAACCATGTGTCTTGTATTCTTTGACAATAAAACTTGGCTTCAGCATGCGCAGCGCGTAACCCGTTAAAATATTCAAGCGTGAATCCAGGTTCGTTTCTTTCAAGGGACGGAAGGGCGGGTCCGACGTTAATTCAGTGACAGATGATGACGATGGTTGCACGGGCGTTTATTATTTATAATAGTGCTAATAGTAGTGTTAAAAACAAATTCGTTCGTGACCCATTGAGCCTTTCAATAGTTACAGCTGGGAAGACGGACTTTGGGAGTTTTTCGCCTGCCTTACGCCACATGACATACAATGTTCAAGGTGTGGATGGTAAAGATATCCGGAGATATTTCCTTGAATCTGCGAATGAGACTAATGATTCATTGCAGCAGCGTCGATAAGGCCATCCGGCCCTTACTGTGAATAGCACGTTCAGCGCGTCCAGGGGTCGAATGAGTGACACGTTTTACAACAAATTTGCGATGTTATGCGCAGCATACAGCCCATGCAGCACAAGGGGTGCTGAGGTACTTGTCCATGCCGTGTAAAGAAAGAAGCCCGGTTAGCACCCTGTATAGCCCTGTGGAAAACACACGTTTAGAATATGTTGTTTTGGACCACTTTTAAAGTGCTCCAACATGCTTCTGAATAGCAGCAAAATACGATGTCAGTCCATCTGGTTCACAGCTGTCAAGGTGCATCTGTGTTAACGAACTAATTCAAGCGTGTTCGACAAAACGATCGTTAAATCAGAATGACAAGTGTGCACGCACGTGCACTTTTGTGAGTGCCTTTCTGAGAGCGCGCGTTATTTAGAACTATTTTGCAAGCGCTGAACGTTCATCAACCACATATCTTCCACATCTACTTGGAACTCATAGAGTTCATATGTTCCAGATGCGTCCATTCGTTTTTCTTCACAATTTTTACGCCGCAAATATTGAGAGCACACTTATAGAAGCACACACTGCTGTTACATAAGTATGCTTTGGCTTGTATTAGACCGTCCACATTACTGAATCGAAAATGAAAACTTCAGGAATATACAAAGCGTTTTTTTTACAATAGTCTTTTTTATAAAAATGTCATGACAGTACCTTGCTAAAATTTCCTTGAAAAGGCTAATTAAGAAAGCTTTTGTTAAATAACTGTATTATTATCAACTTGAAGGCCGTTGTGTATGTGGGAAAGTTGTAGGGCGTCACAATTTCTGGCATACCCATTTCTTAAAACCAACGAAAAAAAAGATGTCAGGTCAATCTAACAGTTATGTTATCCTAATCTTCAAATATAATTCAAATACAACTAAAAAAAAGCTTACACGAAAGCCGACCTCGAAACTATGATACGGTGCCAACATTATTCGAAACGCAATGAATCACTAATATTTTAATGTGACCACTTCAAAATTTGAAATTGGGTAAGTTTGGACGTGCTGTCATTCCATTCCAGTTATGTAGAGCGGCCCTGCACGCTCCATCATACCGACTGCTGGTCCGAAAGCAGCAGAGGCGTGCGTGCCCACTATAATCGCTCTTACGTTCCAACAAATTTGAGAAAAAGCTTCGCCTCCTATAATAATTTCTATCGCCTCAAATTGGTCACTTCGCGCAGAGGCAACATTGAGAAACAGTGTGGAGGATTTACAGGTTTAACCTTAGTGGACTGCTTTTGCTGCCCCTTCAATGTAACGAAAAGCTAGAGACCGTCTTGCCAAGGCAGTGAGCATGCGTACTCACACGCCCCTTCTGAGAGGCTCGACCGGAGGAGACTGCTCGGTGGAGACGTCCTCCTCGGCGTCATCGTGCGGGTGGTTCACGGAGGCTGCAGCCGTCGCCGGCCGGCCGTGGTTGTGCGATGAGTCGTCCCTGTCGGGCGCCTCGATGCTGTTGCTGTCGAGCAGGCTGAAGAGAGGCTGAGACGCCGCCGTGCTTGCCTGGCTTGTGGCGTATGCGTGCAGCGGCTCCGGTTCGTGTGTGAACGGCTCGCCCGCCGCGTACGAAGGCTCGAAGTCGGCCGCCTCTGTCGTTGTCGTTGCCAACGTGTCGGTGGACACGTGCTGCGCCGCGAGGAAAAGATACGCGCCGTCGAGGGAAACAGGACGCACAAATGCATCAGGTTAGTGTGGGCATGCGTCACATAAAATCTCCTTGAATCCCAAAGCCACAAAGAACTTGCCCCGGTTCGCTCACTCACGAAGTGAGCAAGTGGCACTCGAAAAATCCTCTTTAAAATTCACACGCGTTGTCATTCGTAATTTCTCCTTGTCGCTGGCCGGTCGCGTCCAGGATTATGTCCGTCACCCCGATTGTTTGACATACGCTCTTACGAGCGTTTCTGGCGACAGTTTTTCTCTTTGTGGGAATATTTTCCCAAAGAAGATGGTTCTCAGGTTAGAATTGTTCTAAAAGCAGATGCCTGTCAATTATGACGATGGACATATCATTGGTGAGAGCGGTCGGCCAATAAGTAACAACAAGCACTATCAAAAAACTTTTTTTAGAAGTTCGAGCTCTACAGGCCCGATTCACGGAACTTCTACTTAGTAAGTGACGTTCGCAATTCGCATTCGTCAATGCGGCCTTTCTGTAGGCGTTATCGCTATCGTGAGTGGCCGTGCACTGGGCAATGAATGGTCGCTCACATAGGTTGGCAAACTCACTCATGAGTCGACTCACTCAGACTCAGATCGGGCCGTGAGTCTGATTCTGAGTGAGTCCGGGTGAGGAATATTTTGAAAAGTTTGAGTCCGAGTGACTCCGGTTGAGGAATATTTTAGTGAGTCTGAGTCCGAGCGAGTCCAGTTGAGGAAAATATTGGTGAGTCTGAGTCTGAGTGAGCCCTAAGCGCAAAATATATTTCTTGGGTGAGTCTGAGTGAGCTCCACCTTTTATTGCCGACCTATGGTCCTATCTATTCTTCTTCAGCATTATCGTCAGCCTTATATAGGCTTACGTTTATACTCAAGTCTATTTACACATACCTCAACGTACTAGCGTTTATGCTCCACCTCACTATTTATTGGTCAGAGGCGTGAATTAGGAGGAGGGGGGGAGGGCGTACCATGACCTCCCCCAGCAAACTCTTTTGCACGATGTTCTAGATAAACGTAGTCGTGTGAGTTGCGTTTTTCATAAAAATGTCCTCGTTGGACAGAAACCGCTGATAACTCATATTTGAAGATACACGATCAAAAGGCGTATCGTAGAGCGCAGATTATGAGAGATATTGGCGCTAAAGAGCATTGACACTGTGATCCAAAAAGGTAATTTTACGCTAACGAACTCATGCGTCGGCTCACTCAGGCTTACTCAGACTCAGGTCAAGCCGTGAGTCTGAGTCTGAGCGAGTCTGGCTAAGTAATTGGTGAGTTTGAGTCCGAGTGAGTCCGGTTGATGGAAATTTTGGTGAGCCCTCAGAGGAAAATATATTTCTCGATTGAGTCTGAGTGAGCTTCAATGTTTGTGCCGACCTATGGTCGCTCACCCGTAAGATAACCTTTGTGGACACAGGCACTGGGGACAAAACGTTGGTTAAATGGCTCCTACGCCACTATGAGCTCGAACTTGAGACAGCTGTTTCTTCCTCGACTTAACTTCCATCCCTAAGGGCATTACCTCCTCCACGCAGCGTACTTTTTACTAGAACACGTGGACACTACATCAGTACTGGTCATCACTTATCGTATTGTTGTGGCGTTGAAATCACAATCAGCTTACAGTTATCAGCACTTAGTGCATTTAAGTTACGCCATTTTGCCGCCACAAGCGCGGTCCAACATTCACTAAACCTACTGCACGAGGTCAAATCACTTGATCGCGCACGACAGCCAATCAAGACGACAAGGAAAAGCAGACGTATATGACTGCGTGGTAAAAGCGTGGTAACTGAAGAATCAGAACTGACATTCCTCGTATATGGACCAGGTAGCAGCTTGCACTGTGGTGATTTTCGCATGAATCACCCTGTTGGCGTCACGGCGTGTGATGAGAGCGAGATAGAAACACGCTATATATAGGTCTTTCAATTATCAGAGGTGGTTAAGGTGTCCATCAAAGGGTCGGCCTCCTCACTCTACCTCATTTTACGAACTACTTTATATCGTAAGAACTCGTTCGAATGCTGTATACTGCTGTCGGGTTCGCAAAAGTTTTGGCTCGGTAGCACCGTTTTCGATTGGGCAGCACCATTGTTATCATTTTGTCGAGCTATCGATTGCCTGGCGCAGTGTTTTTAACGGTGGAGCTGTTTAAGCTCGAGGATAGGCCGTGCAGAGTGAACAGAAACTATAATCACCATGATTGGCCTCTACCTTCTAGCGCGTTGCTCGGCCGGCGCGCGCTCCCTTCGTCCTCTTGATCTACTTCACTCCCAGAAAACGTGCGCCAATTTGTCCCGGCGTGGGATGCAGTAAATCGGATGGGCAAGAGAACGAGTACAGAGAGAGAGAAAGAAAGAAAGAGAAGAAAGACACAAGAGATAGAAAAAACAGAGAGCAAAACAGAAAGAGAAAGGAAGAGAGAGTATCAAATAACGACAGATGGAAATAGAGAGAGAGATATAGAAAAACACAGAAAGAGGAAGAAAGAGAAAGAAAGCATACCGTAGCAACGTATAGTGTATAGCAAGGAGGTGGAAGAGGGAAGTGAAGGTTAGGAATAGGGAGAGTGTGAAGAATAGCATAGCCATCTATAGTGTAGTATATCAAGGGGCGGGAAAGGGAAGTGAGCGTGAGGGGGAGGGAAATGAGGAGGGTAAAGGGTGATACATAGCATGGCCATATATAGTATAGTATAGCAAGTGGTGGGAAAGGGAAGTGAGAGTGAGGAGGAGGGAAAGGAGGAAGGGAACGCCACCAGCTCCGCTCTTTCCTCAGTCGTCGTTCCACTAGTGCGTAGCTGTCCCAATCTCTTTTACAACGACCTTAAGAGTACGAACACTCCCATCCGTTCATGAGACGCAATGGTGTAGCTTTCGGCCCTTATCGACAACTAGTTCCTTATTGGCGGCCCCTTCATCCCGCTCTCCGTAACGATGTACCGGCAACCATTCTTATACGACCCGAACACTCGTGCAAACGGCTTCGTGAAACGGAGCACTGATACCATCAATCAATCAATCAATCAATCAATCAATCAATCAATCAATCAATCAATCAATCAATCAATCAATCAATCAATCAATCAATCAATCAATCAATCAATCAATTTTGAGGCAAATGAATAGAACAGCCGGTGAGGCACAGGGAGCAGGCCGCGTACAGCCGTCTGTCTACCTCACCTGCGCTGTGACCACGCACTGCATTGTCTTAAAGGCTTTTTAACAACTGTAACTGTAAATTCATTCACATTTACTTGTCGTGACTCTGACTGCAACCAACCAACGCACAATCTCGACGAGGACAAGAAGGAAGAACACACCACAGCGAACACACCACTGCTACACCAAAACTCTAAGAAAAGAAGAGTATTTTGACTCCTTTCGGGGAGTCTTGACTTGTCACGTATATGACCCTCTTTAAAGAGGCACGTCAACTCGCTTTGGAGATCATTATACTCTCTTAGGAGAGTGGTGTGACCCACAAGAGAGTTAATGTGTCTCTTTAAAGAGAGTTATATACGTCGCAAGTCAAGACTCCCCGAAAGGAGTCACACATACTCTTTTTTTTAGAATGAACAAGCCCGAGTTTTCAATATTTTGACTCTCATTGTTCGCATAAGGCTTTCGATGAAGCTTTGAACAGGTTTAATCATAACATTGGCAGTGATTCGCAAAGACGAATCTTTTGCATATGTGCTGTTCGCGAGTGGAGCTTCGCCCGGGTGGTCTTACGCTCTTCTGCGTATAGAAAGCTTGATGATTACGGGCCCTGGTACAGCTACACGAATTGTCAAATAAGCCTTCAACAAGGGGGCAAGCTGATTATAATTATGGTGTATATTTTTACTCTGTGAATTAATTTTATTTGCATGCAACATTAAAAATGGCCGCGCTTTTACTCCGTGGCCTCAATTTGCGCAGTGGGAACATTGCGTTTGTACCTTAGTGTGCGAACGTGTGGACGACAGCTTTTACATTTTAAAAAAGGCACAGTCGAGAACAGGTGTCGATTCACAAAGGTTTCTTTGCGCATACACTCACCACAATCGTAACACACACAATCGTCGTAAGAGCAAATGCTCTTACGACGAACTCTAACGCGTTTTTCACGAATACGCTTCTTCGCAGAGCGTGAGCTGATGTTATACCCATTTGGTGCACGTCAAGAAGTCTCAACAGACTGCACCCTTTTGTTCGCGCCTGTTCTCATCTGGCTTTCTTACGTTCCCTTTGATTTTTCGTCACTTGTCTCTGAGCGCAGTTTTGATTTAAGTCTTCGTTTTATGTCTTATTGATGTGACGAGCGCAGGCTTGCCCACCTCCCTAGTGGTAACGGCGGCTGCCAGGGTATGAGTGGGCGTTGTCGGTGTCGTCAGGATAGCTCCAGGTTCCCGGTTGTGTGGTGCCTCCGTGGCAATCCGCGGAGGCGCATCCACGTCGACTGGCTCACCGTGAAACACCACTTGCGTGGGGCTCCTGTTGGCAAAGCAAAAGTGTTGTGCACGTTAAATTTTATAGAATGTCATTCGCATTTTCTCGCGTGCTTATTTCTCTTTGTCTCTCTTTCTCTCTCTCTCTCTCTCTCTCTCTCTCTCTGTGTTTACGTATTATATGAAATTCAACTTCATTTGCGGAACGTCACACTATGGTCCGCGTTCCACGCTTTCGGATCCCGTTAACAGTTTCTTTGGTTCACTGTATAAATTTGTCGGAGAAAAAATAGAACAAAAAAAGCTTGGGACTAACTCTCAAGTGAACTGCAGAAAAAGACTTGAGTGGCCCTCTTGTAGACAACTTGCTAAAAGAATGATTACAATACAAAAGCACGGTATGTAGACGAAGTGGTCTTCAACATATGCGGCGTAGTGCTAGGGCAAACAGCAATCACTTACGTCAGGCCTTCGCAACGTTCAACGTGGGAACCACGCGCGCACCAAAAGAGGGTTAAAATTGTTTTTCGTGCGTGTTAGTGTGACTTCAACTCATACAGGAATCGCATGCTGCCGTTACGCTCGCATACTTATATTTACGGGCCCTTTGAAGCAGCATCAGGTGGCTGAAATTCATCCGAAGTCACCAACTACCTCTGTTCTGGCCCATCCAACATCATAAATTAAGTTTACTGTCGTTCGCAAATTGTGCAACAAGCGTGATGTCGACGCGGACCTCGCCGGATATAAAGGAATTATCTCACAACTGATTGTCTACAGGAGACGTGCTCTGCGCACCCGTTTGCGTGCTTCCGTTATATTTCTGGCGCTACGGGACGTTTCGCTTGGGACGCCAACACTAGAGCGTGCCACTCGTCGTGACGGACGACAGAAGAAAAGAATGGAAAGTGAAGAAGGTTGCTAAAAGAAGCGATACTAATGGCTGCGCTTTCACCTGCAGACTCACCAGTCCTATACTTGATCTATGATCACTTTTTTTGCCGTAAATGTTTCAGTAATACTTGCTTTATTTCATTATTGCTTATTGCGCTGTTATTTCTTCTGCGTTGTAAAGTGAGATTTCATCACTTAGGGGAATATACCATTGACGTCTTGCTGCATACTTGAACGATTTCTTTTACAACAACGGCATACATGTCCACGCCTTTGTACTTCTTATTATGCAACAGCTGTATTTGTTAGTTCAACAACCTCTGTTTAACATATCTAGTTTTTGTTCTTCTCTTCAATTTACTCTTGGTTTATATGCTATCATTATTTGCTGCTTAATTCTAGGTTGCTAGCTTTCTCTTGTTTTATTAATACATTTTCAAATACTTCTGAACATACATGTGTTTGTATAACCTGCATGTCAATGTTTCAAGACACCTTCAAAGCTGCGTACCGGAGTGTGGGACATATTCTATCAGACTACAGGACCGACTGATCGAAAGATCGTCACGAAGTGCTCCTCTCGCTGTGTAGTGCATCTCTGAAATTTGGCCTTGATCATAGCTTCTATACCTGATAAGGGGCCTCGACACTCCAGCGTTAGGCTGTAGAATAAATGAGGCATCCTTCGTCTACGCTTGCGGGCTACCGCCTATACTCACTGGCTATCATTTTCGGTAGTTCAAGTTCAGACTCGAGCGAGTAAACTTAAAAACGTGTTCCGGAGTGCATCGCGCCTTTGGGAGATAGCTGTAGCACAACTGGGTCGAAAGGTCGATAGCGCTGCGCGCTGACCGTGAAATAAAAGCTCGCAAGTTCCCTTACACATTCACCTAAGACGACTGGAAGGCGAAAGCCATCTTCTTATTTTTCTTCCCAGTCGATTTATTGAACATCCCCCGCCCCCCTCCGAGGTATTTCTGCACCTAACATGGTTTTCTTACTGCTTCAAGGAACGGAGGCACGGCAAGCTTTCTCCACCTCAGCTAGTTATGCAGTGCCTCCGTGATCGGCCCACCTTTGACCAAGCGAATATATCATGTGATGATGTCACGGGATGTGACGTTATAGTGACGCCACAAATTTTGGCGATATATGACGTCATTACAACGTCATATGGTGACGTCATCACGTGATGATTTTTTTCATCACCTGTGTTGACGCCGCCGACGCCGACAGTCAAATTTCGCGTTTGATAAGGCATCTAAGGCTTTCGCCATAAAAGAAAAGGAAGAAACAGAAACGGTTCACTTCGTGACCTTGGACCGGATCGTGCGAAGCTACGATTTTTTTAGATAAGCTGTAGTTATTAACTTCATTTAACTGATTTAACATTAACTTCATTTAACTTCATTAACCTCATTTAACTGATTTAACATTAACTTCATTTAACTGAAAAGTTCGTCTTGGAACAATTTCTTTCTGTGTGCGTTTCTTTATTTTGCGTTTTGTACCGCTCACGCCGAAGCTCACAAATACGTGAAATGCCAATCTCAAGCTGTAGCTTACGTTAACGCTACGATGAATGTACGCGTGAGCTGCTCTGTCCTCGCAGTTATATTTACGCCCAAATACCTTGTTATTATCTCCTGTGATTTCCAATCGCCTGCCGCACTGGCTCTGTCGCGCCTAGCCTCAGAGAACGAGGGCGCGGGTTGTATTCTAGACTGAGTCAGTCGCCGTTCCAATGCCGTTCGCGTAATACATCACTTGTGTGGAAACTGCCGCTGATTGTTGTCAATGTAAGCGAGTAGTTGAATGCTACTAGAAAGTTATACGCTTAATTAGAGGAATAATGAGCGATTGAACGCGTACATTTGAATGCTTAGCTCGAGGGTCCATTACCTATAAATGAACCAACACGGCACACAACTGTGCACGAAAACTGCGTTGCTTGTCATCGGTGGCCTTTGCTTAGCTGCAGTGCTATGTGTAAGTATACAACCATACTCAGAACAAGGCAAGTATACACTTATTGGTTGCCATGTTTTCTGTTTATAAGGATCATTTTCAATACAGTTTTACGGCAGGTATTCATTTTGCGAAATGCACATTTTGAGCGGAAAAAAATAAACAAAATGCTATTTAAATGCGCAGTTTTCCTTTGCGCAGCACGTACACACAATAGCTTGCACGAGCAAACGCACCAATTTGGAAGCTTGCGTAACAGCCTGGCAGCGTTGAATATAGCAGCACCCAGCCAGCTGAAATAAAAACGGTGCGCACAGGCATCCACACAGTGCCAAAAAAGTATGCGATTCCATGGCTATGCGCGTACCACATACACAATAAAAGCAGGTTTCGTCTCTGCAGTGTTCTTCGCGAGTTCGATTTTTGGAAAAGTGTTTTGTGGCCTAATCGTTTCCCAAATACTCATCCTTTTCACGACCCATCTACTGAGGAACTCCAGTTAAATACGCCCTGTACGCAAAATCACGCGCAAGAAAACTAATGTGTACCTAAACTACAATAGGCAAGTGTGGCGACTGTGATAAGCACTCACTTTGCGATCCATTCGAAACAGCATACTGCGCGCATCTCGAAAACGCGTTTATACCACTAACAACAAAAAGCTTGACTTAAGCTGCACGACCGCTTTAACTTTAATCCGTTTTCTTTTTAGATTAGATTTCGGATCTTTGTGGGTAAGGCAGCTTTACAAAGATAATTTATTCGAATATTGTCTCTTTTTTAAGGATCAGCATGCCTGTTATTTTTCCACGTGTTTGTTCCCTCATATTTTAAATAAATGTGGGAAAAGCAAGAATATAGAGTCACACTATCTGTATCTTTCATGTGCATGAGTTCGTTTGCATATTTATGGCATAGATTTTTCTTCTCTTGCGCTTTTGGGGCACTTTACATTAGTTTCATTTTTCTTTTTTTTATGCCCGATGCTCTATCGGCGTTCAAAATTGGCGGTTATTGCTTCACCATCATTTCAAGTAACTGTATTTTCCACACCATCAGAAATAGCGAAAGTTGATGATCATACCTTCTCTTGTAGAACAGCTAAAAAAAAAAAGACTTCGCTGAACTTGATTTAATAATAATAATATCTGGGCTTTAACGTCCCGTTCCCTGAACTTGACTATCTAAACATATGCGCCCCCCCCCCCCCCTCAAAAAAAAGAGAAACATCCTTACCTGTAACATTACAACAAATAGCGAAGTGCTAGCTTCTAAAGTTTATCCATTCAACTGAAAGGTTCCAGAAAGTTTAATACACCGCTGGCCCTGGCCATTACTTACCGTGAGTGTCAGTTGCGCATCACTGCAGCCAAGAGGTAGAAGAAAAAAAAATAGCAGAATAATGCGACCGCATGCAACACGCCTTTTTGGTAAAAAAAAAATCAGTTTCGCCGCAAGGGCGAAGCAATGAATGCGATAGCAAGAAACTAATGCTATACGAAGTGAGGCTCGCCAATGGATACTCTCAGTTTGAACAGCGCTCCTGTTACAAAGGCGGCCGAAGCAGCGAAGGAAACTAGCGTGCTTCAAGTGTCGAGCTGTGACACTTGATAGTTCGCGCTCATCTTCTGTTTGTTCGTTTAGCGGCGTCGTTTAGCGGCGCTCCGTAACATGAGCGCGGACATCACGGTTAAAGCTTGAAACATCCCTCTTGCCCTCACCACGAGAAAACCGCGCGAGCAGACAACGGAAGGCCAAGGTTCTCCTTGCGCAAATGTAAGAAGAAGCGAGCGAGCTCGCCGACGACTTTTAAAAGCGCTCGTCGCGCTCCTAGCGCCATCTCGCTGGTAATGAAGAAACGCTTAAGAGCGTCGGCCATCTCTGAGTCCGTCCAGCGGCAAAGGGTGTGTATATAACGCTCGCCGTTAGCTATGCGGAGGACCTGCGTTCTGTGGCGTAGTGGCTAGCGCCACTCGCTGCGGAGCAAGAGGTCCCTGGTTCGATTCCGCGCTTCGGAAGCATTTTTCTGAATTATTTTTCTTTGGGGCTTTTATATATATATACATACTTATACATATACGGTGCATGACGGCGACGGGGGCGGACATTTTCCAGCCGAGACTGTCCATATAATTGCTATCGCAATAAAAAAAACGTCCGGCAGATTCCGCGTATTTTGGGAATCGACTTCATGCGAAGCAGTCGATGAGCAGCAGCCTACGCCCCATTTGTCGCTTTGAGCCAAGCGTTACGAGGTGGATCGACGTCTTGGCGTAAATTTTGTAGTTGTCCACACCTCGTAGGCATGCCAGGCAAGTCGATCACATTGGTGTGTACAGGGTAGCTCATGGTCCGACGTAACGTCGGCACTAACTTTTAGGGCAGGGCTGCAAGTCTATTACAGTGTTACAAAAGTCATTTTAAGGACGGAATCCTGGTTCTGGAACATCGGTGGACCAAGTGTGATGAGTTGAGAGGAGACTATGTTGAAAAATAAAAATAATTTTGAAGGTCCAATAATTTTGAAGGTCCTTTTTTTCTACATCAGGCCGAGAACTTTTTTCAGTCCACCCTCGTATTATTACAGTGTTACAAAAGCGGATAGCGAACACTGCGACCACAGTTGTCGTTGCCCCGACATGACGCTTGTCTGTTCTTTTAAGTCTGAACTGGCGTGGCTCTGTGGTCTAGAATACTTGACTGCCAAGCAAAATGGCGGGATTTGATTCCAGCTCGAACTGTGACTACACAGCATAGCTGTTATGGTCGAGGTTATAGTGTACTAGAATTATTTCCTAGTGACGCGTCTGAGAAGGAGCGCGCGTGCCCGTTTGTGTAGACGCCACCAGGCGCCGCCACTGCGCCTTTTTCTAGTAGGCCGGTCGCTCTCTCCCCCGCTGCGTTTAACGCTCTCCTTCTCCGCGCTTGTAGGCGTTCCTTAAGCACCGGACTATTTGATTGCTGCGCAAAAAGACTGCATTTACTATAGTATAGTGTAAAGAAATTTTGTGAAAACCACAGCAACATACTAGTATCGACAACGTCGTCTGCTAGCGTAAATGCCGCAGACCGGCGGATTCATTGCAGTTCGGGACATCGCCTGCAGCACTATCTATTCGCATTTTTTTATCATCCATTTGCACAAACCCATCATATGAGTAACTCTGCATGTTTTGCTTCTATTGCGCAATATCTAGCACAACATTTAAATCGCATGCTCATCGCAAACTACACAAAAGTGCTCAGCAACGTCTACTTGCTATGCCAGAAGGCGTACGATGAAATAACGGCCTCGACGGACGCATATTGCTGGTGGTAAACTTTTCGTGATTTATTCTCAGGTACAGAAACGAAGCTAAACAAGATTATTCTGGCGTTTCCTTACCTCATTTTACGGCGTGCAATGAGACTACATGGAAGCATTCCACATGAAAGCGTCCGGAGAAAAAAAAGTCATCCACCATTTTTTTTTAACAAGAACTACGACGTTGAACGTAGCGTCGCAGGGGACGCGCACGAGGCAAACAGCTGCAAAGCGCGTCTGAACCGGCCCAAACCGGCGCGAACTGGCTCCGCGACTAGAAAAAAGCGCAGCAACGCCACCAGTGGCGTCTACTGGCGTTTGCTTCAACCGGCCTATTGTCCCTGCCTCCTGGACGCGTCACTAGGAAATTATTCTAGTACACTATAGTCGAGGTTCGCTGTGTGTCGTAGACAGAAAATCATCATCATGGTGAACAGGCACGAGCTCAGTGACCGCCCAAGCATTCCGTACAGACGGTTAACAAGAGAAGCTGAAACGTGCCCAACAGCTTTGCTGTGACCCAGCCTTGCGTGACTTAGTGCAAGCTGTGCTATATTTTTTAAATGCGAAGCATTTCTTAGCCAACCTTTGGTACTTTGAGCGTTTCTATCTACGTATCTATCTATCTATCTAGCCGCCTACGTCTGGGTGCTCTCATGATCGCCTCCTCAACTTGGTGTGGACCAAAATTGGCGTGGGAGGGTAAGAGGATTTCACGATTATGTCTGTCGAATCATGACACGAATAACGTGAAGATCCTGTCGCGTACGTCGTCAGACCCTTTCCTCCGGACACGTGTGGCACATACCCGTTTACCACGGGCCGCGGCAATCGGGTATGCGCCACAGGTGATTGACGGTTCATATCATCCCAGGAACGGCGATAACAGACATTGGTAATATAAATGGGAGAGCGTAACGAAAGACCGACATCGGTGACGTTGACCGACGAATGCAAACAATAAATATCAGGATCCCAGCAGGAATCAAACCCAAGCATTCTGCGTTGCAGTCAGGTATTCTACCACAGAGCCACGCCACGTCTTGAAACTGCTTTGCAAGAACACCATATGCAGGTTTGTCGGTGCAACGTGAGTTGTGGTTGCGGTGCTGAATTTTACAAGAAAGTAATAAACACTACATATGTACTCCTGTGGCACAGGCGTCGTTCAAATTAACGGCTGTGGTTCCAGTGTTGGTTCCGCTTTTATAGCTGTCTTATAAATATAATATTGTATTCCTATGATTCAGCAAGCTATATTGAAGCATTGCTCGACCCCGGAGGAATACATTAACGAATGTTACGTATGATATTCACATGATTGCACCATAAAGTGCACTTTGTTTCAATAATACTGACGTATGTACTCTAACGTGAGTGCTGACGTTACGTCACATCATAACTTAGCCTTAAAACGCCAGTGTTGCTGAAGTGCTTGGTGAGCCAGCGATGTGCACACAAATAATACACTTGGAAAAACACGTCGATCCACCTCGTAACGCTTGGCTCAATGCCATAAAATACAGCATAGAAGTATTAGATGACTGCTTCGCATGAAACCGACTCCCACAATGCGTGGGATTTGCCGATTTTTTTTTATTATTATTCTTTCCAACCATCGGGATTTTTTCGCTCATTGGCAACTCTGTCAACGCTGGCACCGCATTTTCTGCGACGCCTACTCATTTAACGCTTACGCGCTAAGACTTCCGAAGTCAATTGTCCTGGTTTCATATATACTGCGAATCACCTGTGGCTCAAACCCATATACTACGGACCGTGTTATGCGGGTATGTGCCACACGTGACTGGTGGAAAGGGTTTCATGACGTGCGCGGCAGGCAATTCGCGTTATTCTTGTCTTGACCTGTGACTCGCGTTCGTCATACAGTCACGCCCTCCTATGCCAATTTTGGTACATACCAAGTTAAGGAGGCGACCACAAGAGCGCCCAGATGTAGGCAGCTAGACAGATAGATACAAAGGCCAAAGTGTACGTCTTTCATTCGCTAATAAATGTTTGGCATTTAAAAGCAAGGCTGCAACTTTCCGTAAATGCGTGGCGCACCGTGGTCTCTTTCAAGAAAGCTACAGATAAATATCATATATCTAGCTTATGTCAGACTGGTATGATGTCAGAGAGCAACGACAGTTCACGCATGCGAATAGCGGTACCGTAACACAATAGGTTCACTCGTTCCTGCTTCTTTTTTTTTTATTGCAAGATCCACACTGCCCAATCGGAACATGTGCACGGTTCCTCTATCAGCAGCAAATTTCTTCTCACTTCCATTTCTTCTATAATTTCATCATTCCATAAGGGACTACCAATCTCTGACTGCATTGATCTGTTCGTTTCGCACGTGGCTAACGAAAATCTGGCACATATGGCTCGATTTTACTTCTCGTTCCAATACATGCACAGCGGCGCACTTAGCTAGGGGCCACCTAATAAGTCATTAGAAGAACAAAAGTCGCAGTTCCGTTCGCAAGGCGCATCACTGCATGGAGACAGATATCGATTACTTAACTAACATAGCAAGGTTCGAACTTTTTTAGGCCATATGTATTGCCGTTAACATTTGCTTGGTACTTAATACAACAATGTACGCGTACTTAATGTAACAAGGATGGTCTCACGCGCGCACTAGCAACCATGAACAGATACCACTCGGTAACCGCGAACACTCACTAGTACGACTGTGGCATTATGAGCTAAATGTTTATATATATATATATATATATATATATATATATATATATATATATATATATATATATATATATATATATATATATATATATATATATATATATATATATATATATAGATATATATATGACTGAATAGCTTAGCCTAAGAAAGTACTTATTCATAGTAAACAGAGCACCATACATGCAAAGTACACCCACTCACTTCTTGCAGAACACGCAAGTTCGCATTTCCCCTGATATTGACTGCGAGGTGCGCGGCCATGTCGAATAGTATTCGATGATACTTTTCCAGCATTTAACGCAGCACGTTGGTTCATTTGTGCAGTATTCTATCTTATTGTATGCAATGAGTACCCTTTGGCTGCACTTGGAAGACGCCGGATGGAGTCGGAGCTGGCAGCGCCATCTCTTTCGCACTCCGCAAACTGATGACTGTGAACTCTCGAAAATGGTGATTTCTTTCTTTCTTTCTTTCTTTCTTTCTTTCTTTCTTTCTTTCTTTCTTTCTTTCTTCTTTTTCTTTTCTTTTTCTTTCTTTCTTTCTTTCTTTCTTTCTTTCTTTCTTTCTTTCTTTCTTTAACAAAACGGAACTCGCGAAATATTCACCCTTCTTGTTTATTTGGAATTAACGAAACATTTTCATCAGATATTTCGTGGTTGGTGTCTCTGAATACTCTAGTGATATTTCCTAATCAAATTCTATCGAACCCTCCGAAAAGAACGCATGCACCCTGGCGAATTGTTCGTGAATTGCATCGAAACTGATATTCTGGATGTACACGCTTCTAGTGAACATAAAGGGGACACTATGCTGGTGTATTATGCGAATGTTCTTTTTCTCTAATTAAAAGCGCTTCTTATCATCTGTCCCACCGAGATGCCGATTCCGGTGATAACGGTGAAGCGACTTTGTACGAGCTTCCGGGAAAAAGAGAAGAACAATATTACGTTAAAAGCATCGTTACAAAACGCTGCTTGAGTGCATCAGTGCCAATTTTCGCTGAGTTGAAACGATACACTGGACACCGTTACACGCAAAAAAAAGAAAAAAAAAACCTTTCGTGGTTGTTTTTTTAACGCCAGAAACCTTGAATGTATACCTAGTATGATTCATAGTATTACCGAAGTAACGACTCTGAAGATTAGGTGGTTACGACTTTCTAACCTAACTACTATGGAATCCAGAAGCACACGCTGTTGGGCTAGTCGGTTCATGTTCTTTCAGAAGCCACGGAAGTGGCTATTTCGCGCAAAGAAAACACAAGGGGAGGGATAAGGGGAGCGCAAACTGCCAAAACGCACAAACCGGATGTTCCTTTCAGGACAATTGTTAGCGAACGAGGCACCTGGCAAAATGTGATTAGTAGTTTTTTATTGAAGCAGTTAAACCGTGTTGCTGTGAAAGACCCGTTTCGGACTGAGAATTCATCGTGTATTACCCGCTTTCTTTCCTCGAATCCTACGATAGGCTACTTATTCTCGATTGATGTTGAGGACTTGTTTTATTCTGTGCCGCACGATGAACTGTTTGCATGTGTCAAGAATTGCATAGAAGAGAGTGGTGCTGTTGCCTTTCAGAATGCCGCGGGCATGACCATAGAAGCTTTTATGTCCCTTCTCGAGTTTTATCTTAAAGTCACCTTCATCAGTTTTAAAGGAGATTTTTATATACAAAGACAAGGCATATGCATTGGCTCCTGTGTCGCTCCTGTGTTGTGTAATTTGTTTTTGTGTTCTATGACCGTGCCTTGCACCAACATTTTAAAGGGGGGGAGGTTTTGAAAGTTTTTAGATATGTTGACGACTTTTTGATCATTTTAGAGCAACTAACCACCACTTCATATCAGCCCATCGTTAACAATGTTTTAGCGGCCTTTTGCCGTCTCGGGAAGGGTTTGGTGTTTACGCACGAGTTGCCGACCGATGGTGCCTTGCAGTTTCTGGATTTAAGTATCAACCTGCAGGAGCGTCACGCCTGTTGGCTTTATTCGCCCAGGTCTAAAAAAGAATTGCTGCCATTCGAGTCGGCGCATTCCAAGACCGTGAAAAGGGCCATAGCCAAACACTGTCTAGAGTCTGCACTAACCAGGTCGTGCCCACACGTCATGCAGAAGGGCTTTCAAAACCAATTGGATCGCTTGACCTTGGCTGGTTTCCCTCGCACGCTCATTAACGCCGTCGCCGAGTCGCTCCTCCAGAAGTTCAAATGTGAACACCACAGTGCTGGGGTTGAGCAAGAGCGAGGAACGGTGAGACCTGAGGTCGTCCCGTATATGCACCGGATTTCACACAACCTCAAGAAGGTTGCAAACAGGCACGGCGTGCGAATTGTTTTTTCCGCGCCACGGAAGCTATCTCAGCTTTGCCCGCGTATTCTAAATGGCGGGAACAAGAAAAGTGGCTGTGGCAAGAAGCACGCAAACTCATACACAAAATGTGCCACCGGTGTTGTTTACGAATTTCCGCTCTCCTGCGGCAAGACATATGTCGGCCAGACGGGAAGATGCGTGAATGAGCGTGCGCGGGAACACGAGCTGTCACTAAAAGGTAAAGATGGGGCACATTTGCCGGCCCACTGCAGTTCCCACAAGTGTGAGCCGTATCTGCACAAGATTCAGATTCTTGGGAGAAGCAGGGACACCACTGCTCGGGAGCTGTTGGAAGCTTTTCACATAAAAGCACGAGGTTTATTATGCATTAGTGCCACTTCATTGTTCCTTTCGCAGGCAGAGAGCACGTTCTTGCATCGCAGGTTGTGATTAAGATGGTATCCGATTGTTGTGAGCCTGCCCTTTTGCGCATGTCTATACCTCTGTATTGCATTGCACAAAACGTTATCTGTTCGTTGTTTGCCTCGCTTTCTGCGCATGTGTTTGCGTATATATATACTACTGCAGTAAATTTGGAATAAACAGTCGAAAGTTTGCGCTCCCCTTATCCCTCCCCTTGTGTTTTCTTTGCGCGAAATAGCCACTTCCGTGGCTTCTGAAATAACTACTATGGCCTTGTAAAGACATATGCAAAAGTCAAATATACAGCACCATTTTTAGTTTTTACCCGCCGTGGTAGCTCAGCAGCTATGCTGTGACGCTTCTAATCTTGAGGGTTCGATTCCACGTCACGGCGACCGCATTTCGATGAGGGCGAAATGCAAACGCACCGAAGTCACAAAAATTAGTACCACAAGGGCCGGGACAGTGAAGATGGTGAGAGCGCAGGGGGGGGGGGGGGGTGGAAGGTGTAAGAGTTTGAACAAAAAGTCCCCTACCGTTCCCATTTGACAGAACGCCTTTCCAATATCCCATATATGGGTCATTTCTGACGGGGATTTGAGGTCAGGTTTCGAAAAACATATCGATACTCATTTCCACAATGACTGAAATCTGGACGCCGCTTGTGAAATATAGAGTTTCCGTTCCAGGGTGATGTTTGAAATCATAGTGACCAAATGGGGTGCCTCACGAAAAATGCTTGAGATCAGTCCCGTCTCTGTAACTTACCCGAAGAAAGCGCTGTTAATTGCAAAAGGCGAGAAATTAATGCGAGTACTCTATAGCGAAGTCACAAAACTTTACTCGGAGTGGAGCCGCGGGCCGCGTGTTTGAGACCCCTGTTCTCGTGGATGCATGAACAGGATAAACTACCTTATTGACGTCTTTGTGGCCATTCACTCACTTCATGCCGTATTGCAGTGCTCACGCACTCACCCAGGTCTGTAGCCATCTGAGTCGCCATCGAGAAGGGCCGGTGCTGTCGTCACCGGACTGTCACCCGTCGCGTCCGCGGTCGTCGCTGGGCTCGTGGCAGCTGTGGTGGTCGCCATACCCGCGGTCACATCGGCGTGTGCGGGCGGCCGCAGAGACGGTGGCGGCGGAGGTGGAGGAGGCGGCGGTGGGCGCGCCTTCTCGCCGTCAGCCAAGGGCGAGGTCTTTAGTAGGTTTGCGTAGCGGCTGTTGGGCCGCACCCGGTAAGCAGCCCGACCCCGGGTACGATGCACCGCCGGCACGGGGCTCTCCGGCTCGTGGAATCGCACGTCGTCGTACCGCATCCTGCGCGCCTCTATCTCGCTGCCTACAATCACGCTGTGTCGCTGGTCGCCGTACATGCGCCGCACCAGGCCTTGGTTTTCGAAGATGTAGCGGCGCACCGCGTGCCTGCGCATGTCAGTAGTTGTCAGTGCCAAGGAAGGCAATAGGGTCCTGCAACCCTTTTCCAAGTAACCGTAGAATGGCTTCAATAAAAGAGTTTATTGCCTCACGAATCGGCTGCCACAAAAAAAAAATTTAGAATCTGCCAACTACGAGCGGAATTACAAGAATGCGTCGCACGCTTTACGCGCTTTCTCTCTCTTTTTGCACCAGCAAGCGCGCTGAAAGCTACGAAGGAAAGGGGGGGGGGGGGGTAGAATGACAAGCGGGCAAGAAGATGCGTCCGTTCGTCAGCGCGTGTCATGACCTTGAACACTTCTTTTTCTTCAAATGCGCGGCTTACTTTCAGTAGTACACTCTACTTTCAGTATGATCGCGAGCGTGAGCGCGGGCACGCGAAGGCATCTCGCGGCGGCCGCGGAAACTATGGGCTCACGGTGCTCAAATCAGCCAATAGCCGTGGACTTCGAGTTTATGGCGGGATAATTTGTGTTTACTGCATCATTTATCGAGAGAAGAGCGAGCGATTTCTAGCGGACTTTGAGAATTAATTATAAGTTCCAGGCAGCGTGCTGCGCTATATTGTTTGGCTCACGTGTTCTTAGGAGCCTCGACAACCGATCGGCAGCGTCTTCTGAACATGCTGAAAAAGTGTTGCAGGGCCCCTTTAGGTGCTACTGAAGAGGACTGTGCTCTACGCTGTCCACTAAACCACTGTGTTATTTAATATAGAAATACGGCTTCTATCGAAGTACATGTTTCACGAGAACCTACGAAGCACACAAAAGCACTCATCAGGTTCAAAGTTCTCAGTTTAAAACTACGTGCGTGACTTCACAAGTAAATGTTTTCTGAAGGCACTGGGACTGGAATGTCGCCTCCCTTAGAGTCGGGCGTTAGAGTGATTCCGCCAAGGCACCAATCACACTTATTTGTTTCGCGTATCGGTTAATTAAATTATCCGCAGCGTCTTATGCCTTGCCGGCCATGTGCGAACGTTAAATCAGCTTTAAGGAAACATCGTTTCTTTCTTTCTTAATGATATAAATGCGAGTGACATCGATCTTTTAGAATAAAATACGAAATGTAGGCGTAGGAGCATGAGAATGTGAAGGGGGAGAGGATACGAGACTCCTAAAAGCTGACAGCAATTGATCTCTCGGGGTCCACTTATCAAGTGTGACATGGTCTGACATCCACCGCGATAGGAATGGCAACAGGATGAAGAGCCACGAATAAGAATCGTTTGAACCCGTTCGCAACAGGCTGCTCTCCATCCGTTCCACATCTTCCTGCCACCCCACTCGTACTGGTCACCATTCACACAGCAGCTCTCCATTAAAAAAAATTCGGCAGATCCCATGCATTGTGGGAGTCGGTTTCATGCGAAGCAGTCAGCCAATACTTCTATGCTGTATTTTATGGCTTTGAGCCAAGTGTTACGAGGTGGATCGACGTGTTTTTCTAAGTGTATTATTCGTGTGCACATCGCTGGCTTATCAAGCACTTCAGCAACACTGGCGTTTAAAGGGTAAGTTATGGTGTGACCTAACGTCAGCACTCACGTTAGAGTACATACGTCAGTATTATTGAAACAAGGTGCACTTTATGGTGCAATCATGTGAATATCATACGTAACATTCGTTAATGTATTCCTCCGGGGTCGAGCAATGCTTCAATATAGCTTGCTCAATCATAGTAATACAATATTATATTTATAAGACAGCTATAAAAGCGGAACCAACACTGGAACCACAGCCGTTAATCTGAATGACGCCTGTGTCGCAGGAGTACATATGTGGTGTTTATTGCTTTCTTGTAAAATTAGGCAGCCAGCACCGCAACCACAATTCACGTCGCACCGACAATACGCCTGCATATGGTGTTCTTGCAAAGCAGTTTCAAGACGTGGCGTGGCTCTGTGGTAGAATACCTGACTGCAACGCAGAATGCTTGGGTTCGATTCCTGCTGGGATCCTGATATTTATTGTTTGCATTCGTCGGTCAACGTCACCGATGTCGGTCTTTCGTTACGCTCTCCCATTTAAATTACCAATGTCTGTTCTCGCCGTTCCTGGGTAGATATCAACTGTCAATCACCTGTGGCGCATACCCGTACACCACGGCCTGTGGTAAACGGGTATGTGCCACACGTGTCTGGAGGAAAGGGTTTGACGACGTACGCGACAGGATTTTCACCGTATTCATGTCATGACCCGACAGCCATATTCGTCAAATCCTCCTACCCTCCCACGCCAATTTTGGTCCACACCAAGTTAAGGAGGCGATCATGAGAGCACCCAGACGTAGGCGGCTAGATAGATAGATAGATAGATAGATAGAAACGCTCAAAGTGCCAAAGGTTCGCTAAGAAATGCTTCGCATTTAAAATTTTCAGGACCGAAACACTCATCTCCCAAATGCTCACTGGTCTCAGGGAACAAACTAACTTACGTCAGAAGGGGGATGGACGGGGTGAAATCTTGGGCTTAATTTGATCTATTAAGTATTCATGTTTTCATGCAATTAAGGACAGTACTACCAATAAGGGTAGGCGTCAACAAGAGCGTGACAGTGAACACATGATGATGCCTCATTAAGGTTCTATCACTCACCACCACGCTGGAGTTTGCGCTGATACATTGTAGGAGCGGGTTCAGTTCTGTAAGTACCTCAGTCGCACACGGTTGGTGCTCTGGAGATCACAAGGCTTGGAAGTGACTTGAAACGGCCTGTTTCAATATTCTGTTTTCGACTTGAAAAGCGTTCCTGGTGCGCTTTAACTACAGTGCGAAAGATTGCCAGCTGCGTTAGAGTTAAGTCATGCGCATAAAAGGCGTAGTGCCAGTGCTCATGGTCGCTGGAGTTTCTTAAGGTTCGCTGTTCATCCGAGCTCAATAACGCCCTTTTGATGTGTTCGTTGGCACTGCTCGTTCGTTGCGCTATGTAGGGACGCTTCCAGCTAGTGATTGCTAACACAGCATGAATAAACGGTCGTACAGAGCGAAGACAGCGATGGGCTTGCTTTCTATGTAGCCCCGTCTTTTGCTGATTCCGTGCGTTAACAGCAAATGTACAAGGCCGAATAAGTGCTTTTCAGCTTGACGCTGGTGCATGATCACATCGACCGATTCGCCCCATCCGCATACCTGTAGTATTAGAATACAATTTCAGCTAGGGCTTCAGAAAAACTCTGGCACATACCGTTCACTACGCCTAAACAACACATTTCAGTCCTTTTACTGGAGAAGTGCAGGGCCATGCCTACAGGTAACCGCGAAAGGTTTAGCACGGAACTTAAAAAAAAATTACCTCACCGTGCTACGTCGCGTCTCATTCTGCAAATTGGTGAGTGATAGGTTGGTAAACAATAATTACGATGGAAGATGTAGCGAATGCGGTAAAATTTTGCTTGTTCGGAGCTCATACTAAATTTTTTTTTTGTTCTCGCCTTTACAGTTGCACTCAGGGCTTGAACACCTTTTAGTGATTATTTTCTGAGCATAGCTCCGTCAAGTAATACGGGCTCAATTGTTCGCGTCACAATAGGCATCAAAAGCTGATGAAAATAATATTATAAGCATGTCGCGCAGGCAACATGAAACAATTCTTGTTAGAGGCTAGCTATAAGTTTAAATAATATAGGCAGACTGAGTAACGCGAGTTCGAAAGTAGACGGCCAGGTGTTTGGTGGACTCTCGGTGTACGTATATCGTCAAATGACAGATTCAGTTTGTTCATTTTTTTTCTACAATGCTTACATCGGGCATCTTATGAAGTGGCTCAATAGGTACTTCCCAAGTATACCACACGTGAAATTCTTTAGTTCTGTACGCTCTGTTCTTTAAGAAATTTTTTGCGTGGAGTTCACATTCTCTAAACTTGACAGAACTCCCCGAAGAAGAGGAAATTCCTCATACTTTCTGCAGCTGTGCGCTTGGCATGATTCTGCAGATGCGAGAAACGTAGTGAAACTAATATGTCGAAGTACAAGGTTAACTGGCGCCTGAACGATGCGCAGGGTAGCCACCTAACCTCCCTGCTGCCATCCTCACTTTAGCTTCCTCTTTCGGATTGCACAACTGTAGCACCGTCAGCGTACTGTACAGTGCATGAGCACCGTTATTCGGGCCAATAAGATTTACCCAAAGAAAAGATTTACCGATGCCGCGCGTTAGGAAGCGAGTGATGTTTTTATAGGTGAGATTTTAAATCTAGCAAAAGCATTTTTGAATCATTGAATTCAAAGGTGCCTAAGAACCTTTTAGTCTGAACTGCATTTGTAGTATCTGCCTGAGCAGGGATGGGTTGTATTTCTTGAGTGGTGTTGCGTTTCTCCTGACCTTAACGAACTTACAAAGCAATCAGTGTAAGAGTAAATATGTCATTGGTTGGAGAGAGCATGCCAGTAAAGTATGGGAAGGTGTTGATGGTCATTTGACGGCGCACAACCAGGCGACTTAACCAAAATAACCACTTTCGCCTGATAGGTCTAACAGGTGCCGTTTTTCTTGAAAACGGTGCACGCGTGCGAAATCGGTTCCTGCGTTATATAACAGGAAGGAGGGAGGCAAGATAACAGGGAAGGACTCTAAGAAGATAGCGCACCCTTAAAGAGAACGCGTACATTTCAGTGCAACGATGCACGGCCCCTCAGCCAAAACGTTAAACACACGTCACAACTGCAAAAGACACAGGCGTTGCCGCAGCAGCTTTGTATACGCACCACGGATAGGAGCTGCCGGCGACGTTGCAGAAGGCGCTGCGCGTCATGTCACACGGGATGTCGAGCAGGAAGCGTGCCGAGATGCGCGGCCCGCAGCTCTGTGCCTCGGCCGCTCCGCCGGTCCGGCCGCCCCGCTGCTCCTGCTGCCACTACGTTCGGGACATAAAGCGACGGAGATGAAATATAGATCGTACAGTATAATGGTCACATTCTATATACTGCGAAGAATCGTGGGCTCAGTCAGCCGATCTAAAGCGCAGCACACTCTTCTAATTGGAGCGGGGCGCTCTGTAATGCGGGTGGACCTACTTTAGACAGCTGCTTGTGGCAGATGCACAGGACCTGCGTGCACTTGCGAAGCAATGAAGCAAGTGGTTAGGTGAGCGGCCGCTAGGGCTTGTGATGGATTAAGCCTTTTGTTTTAACGGGACAAGCATTCTTCAGCGACCTTACGATCTTTTATTTCTTTTTTTTTCCGCCGCCATCTGGGTATCTAGCTGTTTTGCCCAGCTTCCTGAATACAAACGACAGCCATAAAACCTTTACCTGCGCTGGGCAGAGTCGAGCCCACGTCACATGGTATTTCCCAATCACAGAAGTCCGACGCTGTAGCGAGCTGCACCACGAACGCACTGGGTATGTTTGGCTTTCAATGAACTAATCTCACGTGAACACTTTAGAGAGCATGTGCACTGAATTGTTGTGGCCGTCGTAGATGACCGTAACTCATATACCCACTGCGAGGAACCGGCCATGAATCGGACGGTTAAGGAAAACGATCAAGGAGGAGGGAAGTTGTAAAATGACAGTTGTAAATTACAAGTTCCTTTGTTCTTTTGTGTGTGTGTGAGGGGGGGGGGCTTGAGTATAAAAGAATGAACGCAATAACCAGAATAAAAAATAATATATAGTAAAAATAAACCTATGAACCTAAAAGTAATCACAGTAGCATGGTAATATAGATTGGTTTCAGGATAATTTTCCACTGTCAAGCAAGCATGTCTGTGGGAGAACTCAATATCAGAGGCTCCAAATACATCAAGTACATGCTTTTCTTCAATGACCTTTTTTTACGCCAACGTGGGTAATGGAGTATGAGCAAAAGGGTACTTTTCCAGCGTTCAAACATACCGGCGCATCGCACGTGTTAACTATGCCACGGGTTGAAATCTGGACATCGCCCCGAGATGGCGCAACGTGTCCAGAGGGAAGTGCGTGGAAAGTATTGCAGCCTTGCTCCAATAATTGCCTCATGCATATATGTACACGGTTTTAGTGCTAAATCGAATTACTGTCGACAACAGTGGTGAGATTAGTTCTGGCTACAGTGTTCTAGTACACTGTAGTTATGACCAACTTTTCCCATATCACGAATAGATTACCCTGTGTATGAAGTGGCCAGGTTCGCCTCAAGGTGCTAATTGCAGCATTAGTTGCCTGTTATTCCTCGCAACCTAGTCGCAAAAACTAAAAAAAAATCTGTTCAAAATTCAATACGATTCGGTCATCCGCTTTATTTAAATGGTGACAGACATATACATAATATCACAAGTGCGGCTCCCACTGAACACGTCGATCCTCCACTTTGTTTGTCCACATTACTGCCATTTAATGAGAAAGAAAAGAATAAATACAGCGCCATTGAAAGCACTTCAAACGAAAGACTTGTCGTTAACAAATCTGGTGCTCATAAACGCTGCGTTTTCAGTCACCCTGGACCATATGTTGTAAGTACATCGTCGCGACACTTTTCTTTACGGTGAAAGCGAATTCTTTATGTTTATTCTATTTATTCGTTTATCTATTAATACTGTCCTCTCTCGTCAAGATCAGAGCAGGGTGAATGAATATTTTGCCACGTGCACAAAGTAAATACACGGTAGGTCACAATTACAAAAAAAGAAGGCCGTTAAAACAGTACGAACACACATTAGAGTTATATGCTTCTCAAATAGCGGCAGCGCACTCTGCGTTATGACTTCGTTGCTGAGATATTTTTCCATCCTTAGCAGTCATAAATGTAAACACTAACTAGTAACTCAAGTACACAATAACCGCGGAATATGGCCATGTTCTAGAGGTATCTATGTTACAGCGCCCTCTCACTAACAGAAAGAAGCAATTTGGGCAAGAGAGGTAATCTCTTGCGCAGTGGATGCATGGAAACTGACTTCATTTAAGTAACTGAACGATTGGTGTTCCGCGGTGCGAGCGATAAATAAAATTCAGTGCCTTCTTCGGAACTTTTTTATTGTTCCCTAACTTAGGTCTGAGCAAGCGGATTCCGTAATATAATTGCAGGCGATCTAGGAGTTGGCATAGGATAGACGTAAAGGGAGAATGGAGAGATCCTTTAAGGCAAGCATCACGGACCACAGGAAGGAAATAGTTGACGTAGACATTGAGACGCCACCACATCGATATGATTTAGGCCAAGGAAATTATTATTATTCCACAAATCGAGACATTTCTAGTTCGTAACTTGTGATAAGTAAATTTTATGAACGTCATCGCTGGAATTAAGGGCTTCATTTTTTTAAACGTTCTCCTTATGTACAGGGTCGTCCACATCTAAGGGGAGCGCCTCATTAGCGTTCAGGACCTCATGCAAGCTGATGTTTAACACATGATTCGGAAATGTGTTATTCAACGGTGTTTACGGACACCATGACATTACATCATATAACGTACATTTCCTTCGTGGAGTGAGCGTTCTAGTTCTAGCGGATTGAATACTAATGGGGTGTTCACCTTAGATGTGGTCGACCCTGTACACAGTTATTGTTTATATTTCATCTTCATCTAAGATTTTTCAGATCACTTTATCATTCTAAAAAGACGATGTTTTATTCAGTTTCAACCTCGATACAAAAAATATTTTTTGTTGCGTACATATTCGAGTCATGGCACCAACATTTATATTAACAGACGTATTGTTAACGAAACCAGTAATTATTAAAAATAACAGACGGACGAAACACATCTTGCGGTGATGTTGTTCGCATACAAAGCAACAAAATAACGCAGTTCATAGGAATCTGCGATCTAATCCATACGCTCTAATCCAAACTGGTTCTTTCTCGCTACGAAGAATCTTGTTGCAGGCACCTTTATCAGGTGCCTTTCTAAAATCTCTGAGCATAGCATTGTTTTATTGTTGTTTAGTTTTGTACGTTTACTGCCTTTGAGGCGTCGCCGAATACCGTACTACATAACGCTTAACACTATACGCTTTTCAAGAAAGCTTAAGATAATATAGACCATGAAGTCATAATTCCCAACCTCATCGAGCTGCGACTTCCGCCGCGGGTCGTAAGATTAATCTACTCACTTCTTCATAATAACACCTTTGCGATAGGTGTAGATGGAAAGCAAGAAGGTTGCTTCATGTCGAACAGTGGCGTCTTGCAAGGTTCCGTTTTGGCTCCTCTTCTGTTTAACGTTGCTCTAATATCTCTAGCTTGGCAACTACACCGGATTCCAGACGTGAAGTTTATAATATACGCTGATGATGTGACTGTGTGGTCTGTGCGTAAAGATGTCTCTGATAAGCTCAACTTCAGGAAGCCATTTTATGCACTGCAAACTATGCTCGGCACGCAGGGTGGGACATTGCCGCCCAAAAATCAAGCTATGTTATGGTGGCCAACAAGGCAGGACGCAAAAAGATCACGTAGTGACCTTCTACATTTACATATGGCTCAGTGACAATTCTTGAGGCTTCTGAGGTCCGCGTACTGGGTCGTGTTATTCACCGGTCCGGTAGTGGTGCGCACTGGCTCCGTAAAGTCAGACAGAATTCCGCAAAAACGCTTCAACTTATTCGTCGCATTCCATTAAAAGCAGTTGGAGCTCGTGATGACGTAGCTCGACGGCTCGCACGCGCAGTTTTGCAGACAAGAATTCTATACCAGACGCACTTTCAATCGTTGAGATTGGCACATCTGGCTGTTGGAGACCATTAAGAGTGATGAAATGCGCACAATAACAGCGCTACGCCGCATCATTCCGATACTAACTTTACAGGAACATGTCCAGCTCAATATAATTGTAGGGCTAATTTCACCAAGAGAAAAAGCACGTGCAATAAAAAAGCAACTTGCTCAGGCTGTTGCTGCGTTGCATGCTCACTTTAAACGCGGTTCTCGCATTGACAATCCGCCCGATCCAATGCCTTCCTGTTAATTCACCCCCGTAACAACCAATAAGCGAACGAAGTTACGACGTAGCGATACAGCAGGTATTGTTGACGAACGGACTATCATTGAAGCATCATGCGCTAATACCTGCACAGTCTATAGAGATGCTGCTCTCCTACAAGACGGCGGGAGGAGATCATTCCTGAGTACTACACACAATTTCATCAGTGGTCACCAGCGTTATTTATGTACGGACGCCAGTCATCTAGTAATGGAGCTTCAAGCCCTTCATTACGCTGAGCAAGGTGCCACCTCTAAGCTGCCTACAATCAACCAAGTAGACATATTCACTAATTCTTTAGTGGCTATTCAGGAACTCAACAAAGTTCACAAGGTGATGGAAATCTGCGAGGCGATTCACACCATGAATCGTAATGCAGCTACTTGCGTCAGGGTACACTGGATTCAAGGCCGTGCTGCGAACCCTCACAATATTGTTGCTAACCAGCAGCCACACTGCCCTCCTAATAGAGATCTTCCATCCATTCCCCTTGTATACCTCAACCCCTCTACAGACTCCGAGCCCGTAGAACTTTTCTCCGGCAGAACTGTCCCTACGTGGGAGCGGCCGGCTGTGCTCTGAATCGCGCACCTCAGGACTTTCAACAAAGCCATCCATCCATCCGGCAGGATACACGCGCTCTTATCCCACCGTGTGTCTGCTACCTCCCCCTTCACCTTACTTGGGCGGATAAAGTCATGCTTAGGAGGCTTTCGACCGGGGTGGCCCTTACACCGGCTGCCCTCTCAACGCGAAGTTGGTCGCATTTACCACTAGGTGCTGCGTGTCCGCATTGCTCTGTTCCAGTGATGCAAGAATATGCATATCATTTTATATGAACATGCCAAGGGTTACAGTCGGAATGCTCCCGTCACGTCCCTCAAGCCGGTCTTCGCTACAGTGGCATCACCAGCTATAACCGCCAGACACATAACAGATTCCAAAAAGCACTGCTCCACTTCATACAGAACACCGGTCTTACCGCCCACATCTAACACACATATACGTACAAAATGTTATGCCTTAAGGGCAGGTCTACGTCGCAATAAAAAAAAACAGACTATATGTTTAGACGTTCTATGCTTCACATTTTTGCAGAGCGTAGACATTCATTTATTTAATCGGCCTATATATTACACTAAACTTTTGTGTCCTGCATTGAGCCGGAGACCTGACAGTCCTTTATCCATCGGGTAACGTATAATGATTCTTGGATCAAGTGACCAACAAGCGTCGCACGACCGCTTCGCGGAGCAGCAAAAAGAAAATAAAAAAAGTGTTTTGTTATGTAATCTACATGGTGCAGACTTGTTAGCATCAAGTTTAAAAAACAAGTTAAACCCAGAGTCATCAGAAATCACGCTGTCAGGCATAGGAGTCGCATAAAAATAATTGTCGAGGCTTGCACTAAGCACTAAGCCGCGCAAGCCTTAAAGCAGCGGAACTGGACGATCCTGAAGACTAATCTCGTTGTTTCTAGCTTGTTTATAGGCTTTAGCTAGGTGATGAAGGTTGTTTCTAGGTTGCTTCCAGGTAGCTGCTAGGCTTTAGCTAGGTGGCGCTGGGTTGTTTCCACGTTGATTCTCAGCGCAGAGAGGTTCGATTTAAACCGCATACAGTCACAGACACGACACGGATGTCCAAACTCCACAGACCGAAACTCGCGCTGAAACGGAGCTATCGAACAGACTATATATATATATATATATAGTCGGTTACAGCCTAAGAATGACAAACTTCCGCCCTCAGAATTGCATCGCGCCTGTCATTCATCTTTACCAATGCATTTTCCCAATATCTTTCCACAGCTAATTAGCAATAGTTAGCCAATCTTTACGTATGCCCTTAAGTCGGTATCTTTAATGGTGAATCTGCAGAACTTTTAATACGCATATTGAAACTTGTTTTCCTGATGGTAGCTCTGGGTTTGAAACTTTGCCCAGCTACAAAAAAAGTGAGCGCCTCATTGTGATAGCTTAGCAGGTAGGGTTTCGCGCTGCTATGCTCGAGGGCGCGGGTTCGGTTTCCGGCCACGGTGGTCGCATTTCGATGGGGACGAAATGCAACAACACCCATGTATACTTACATATAGGTGCATGTTAAAGGATCCTAGGGAGTCAAAGTTCATCTGGAGTTCCCAATTACGGCGTGCCTCATAATCATATTGTTGTTTTGCCCCGCAAAACCTTATAAATATATTATATATTAAAGGGACCGACAACTGCCCAGAATATGAAATGAGTTGACTCCACTGATATAAAGATTGTCCGTCGCACTGGCTCAAACCAACCCTGTTTTTTTCGTGAGAGATGGATTTATATATTATTGCGATAGCAATTATATGGACAGTCTCGGCTGGATTTTGCCGTCGCCGCCGTCATGCACCGTATATGTATAAGTATGTATATATATATATAAAGGCCCCACAGAAAAATAACTCAGAAAAATGCTTCCGAACGCGGAATCGAACCAGGGACCTCTTGCTCCACAGCGAGCGGCGCTATCCACTACGCCACGAAACGCAGATCCTCCACGTAGCTAACGGCGAGCATTATATACACATCATTTAGCGCTGGACGGACTCGGAGACAGCAGGCGATAATAAGCGTTTCTTCATTACCAGCGAGGTGACGCTAGGAGCCCGACGGGCGCATTTAAAAGTCGTCGGCGAGCTCGCTCGCTTCTTCTTATATTTGCGCATGGGAGAAGCTTGCCCTTCCGCTGTCTGCTCGCGCGGTTTTCTCGTGGCGAGGGGTAGAGGAATGTTTCACGCTTTCACCGTGATGTCCGCGCTCATGTTACGGCGCGTACGAATGTCGCTCGAGCTCAGGGACGCCGCTAAACGAACAAACAGAAGATGAGCGCGAACTATCAAGTGTCACAGCTCGACACTTGAAGCACGCTAGTTTCCTACGCTGCTTCGGCCGCCTTTGCAACAGAAGCGCTGTTCAAACTGAGAGTATCCATTGGCGAGCCTCACTTCGTATAGCATTAGTTCCTTGCTATCGCATTCATTGCTTCGCCCTTGCGGCGAAACTGTGACTTTTTTATTTCTTAATTGAAAGTCGCGAAAAATGACCTGTGGCGCCTCTGGCGGCAAAAACATGAATGATCCGATGAAGACGGCCACGTGACCATTGATTGCTGTACGCGGTCGACGATTTTTTTGTTAGTATTGAAATATTGTTCGTTTCTTTATGTTAAAAAGTATTACTCCATAATAATGTACATATAGGCCTGCGTTAGTAGTATGCATTAAAGTGGCGCTGCCTTCGTGTGACGTAATGATCCCATGCTCGTCAGCGCGTCTTGAGCAACTTTTCAGCGGGCTCATGCAACCGTGCACGCAGTTTCCAGGTCGCTAAGATTTTGGAGCAACATACTTTTTCTACCTACATTTCGCCTCAGAAATGACGCGCGCTGCTACTCGATGCGGCCGTGCATATGCACAGTTACGTTTTCGATTACTTGGCTTGGCTCGTGTATCGAGAGAGTAACGACGCCAGGACAAGCCATCCATGACACAGGCGCAGGCAACCTTGGGCGCAGGCGCACACAACGCTGCACAAATACCGCCCTTACAAAAATGGCTAGTAACATTGAGTAGACCACCTAGTAACCATCTGTTGACATTGGTGACCGTCTAATAACATATGCGATCTAGTAACATTTGTCAATAGACCGTCTAAAGACCTCCTTCTTACTTTTGTATAAAGACTATTTTATGTAGACCATCTAAAGACCTCCTTCTTACTTTTGTATAAAGACTATTTTATGTAGACCGTCTGAAGGCCTGCTTCTTACTTTTGTATAAAGACCATTTTATGTAGACCGTCTAAAGACCTCCTTCTTACTTTTGTATAAAGACTATTTTATGTAGACCGTCTGAAGGCCTGCTTCTTACTTTTGTATAAAGACTATTTTACGTAGACCGTCTGAAGACCTCCTTCTTACTTTTGTATAAAGACTATTTTATGTAGACCGTCTCAAGGCCTCCTTCTTACTGACCTCAAAATTCGCTAATGAAAAAAGTCGTTGAATGTTAGGCGGATTTTTAGTAAAAGATAGGTGTGCCTCAGTGGTATCTATAAGCCCACCGCAAATTTACACGTACGCCATGAATGTTTGTTGCTTAATTACACGGAAAAGAAGTGTCCCATCTGAGCTACATTGGAGGTCAAGATGTGGTGCCTATATATACTCGGTGACCAAAGTTTGGTTGTGAAGAGCGGGTGGCGAGCGGCTGTCAGTGTGAGTGTTGTATTACTTTGCGAATGTTGTGTGCATGTTTGTGTACGTGTGATCGAGTTTGCGTGTTTCGATGCCAATTTAATTAAAGATTCTCTGGCGCATGGTGCGACAGCGAAAAGCTCCCCTATGGATGTAAACAAATACTCCCCTCAGTCCATCCAAAACCTCCGTCCTTAAAGGGGGTAAATTTTTTACTCCCCTGGACGGAGTATATAAAACCCCCATAGGGGCGTGCGGTAGAGGACAAGTCCATTTACTCCCATCTCGGCTTTTTTTTGCTCACAGTGATAGGGTGTCTGTTGAACATTGTTGATAGGGCGTTACTACGAGGTCACCAGACAACCTATGAACATGAGTCTGTTCAAAGTTGGTGGCCAATTGCAGCCATAGCGTTGATTGATTGTTGGTACAGACGTCTAAAGACAGTTGGTAGACACTCTTTTGATTGTTGGTAGGTTCTAGTAACAACTGTCTTTAGACCGTCAACTTAATGTTACCAAATATTTTTGTAAGGGCGGGAAGGTGTATAAAGCCACACATCTCATTGTAACAGCTTGCCATTTTCAAAAATGGTTGGAAAGCTCAAAATAAAGGTAGTTAAGCATAGTTACAGTAACTCCTGCGAAAGCGGAACAAGGACAGCTTTCACAAGGGCTAGCGGCATCGTTATCAATTCTCAGCGTTGCTGGAGCATGCCTGCATGCGTGTTTGGAGCCCTTCAGATCGAAAAATACTGCTTATAAAATAACTACGTGCTTTTCGGATAAACCACTGCAGCTACAAACGCTACGAAGGGTGAGCTTCCTGTCGCGCCGTAAAAAACTGTGACGAGAAAAATCAATTGTCGGTCCTTTTAAGAAAATGCACGAGCTTTGAAGAGTAACGCGTGGCGAGACGCTTGCGAGGAGTGGTATGTATTAGCACTCTCAGGTATGTTGCCAAGTAAAGGTCGATGCTTAACGCAGACAGAAGGCACGAACAGGCCGCAAGCCCAATGGTAAGTGGCGGTCACACCATGTGTCTCCAATATATCGCCATATGCCAATAAAGCTTACACGTACAAACGTATTGGCAGCAAGAACCCTGCCAGAGCTTCAAGAATAGTCATGTGCTGTTTATCACGCATCACATGGTCCAATTGCGTATAACGTATACCAGATGTAATGATCACGTCTAAACTGCAAGCTGATATCTATATAGGGTACCCAGGGGGGCTATGCAGCATGGCCCGAGTATGGCGAAACTCGGAATCTTTCCGAGCTCAGGCGACACCCCCTTTAGAACGAGCCAATAGTACAAAGAGGTAAATTCCATTCCTCAGCGCGCGCTGCGTTCCATTGGTTACGATGGAACGCAGCGTCACGTCAAGGGCGGTCGACAAAGTTGGGTGGTGTCTTCAAATCAGAGGCTTCTTCTTTGACTTGTTTGTCGTTCCACTGAGTGCAGAAGTGCACGCATGCAAGAAAAGTGTCAGAAACTTTTACTAACGATATGTTTTATAGGTACGGGTTCTTTAAATTTCTTTTCAGGCGTGTAATATCTGCATTAGGTATCCTTTAGAATAATCAGCACATGGGCTCTGAGATTAGCTCCAGCCTAGCGCCTTACAACACCGCGGCCGGAGCTAATCCCCGAGGCCACGTGTGTAATCATCATGACGGCCTGTACATTCTAGCGGCGCGCGCCCTCTTCGTCCTCTTATTCATAATCTGCTTACTCCCCTAGCACGTGCGCCCGGCTGATTAGCTAATTGGCTGGGTGGTATACCTAGCTAATCAAGTCAGGAGATGCTATATATGATGAAGTTAATTAAGCCATGTCATGCGAAGACCGAGGTAATTAAGCCACATCTTATCAAAACCATGCTAATGAGGCCGTGTGAAGCTAAGACTGAGCTAATTGAGATCATGCTAATTAACAAGACGCTAATTAGGAACACGTAAAGATAGACAAGCTAATTAGAACCTTACTCATAAATGTCATTCTAATTAAAATCGTGCTAATTACGATTATGCTAATTAGAACCATACTGTTTAATACCTTGCTATTTAAACATGGGGCAATAATGTCGTGTTTGGAAAACACGACATTAATTGGAAAACATTTCCAATTAAGACAGAACTATTTAATGTCATGTTAATTAAGACCTAGCGCAGTAATACCATCAAAATTGAGACCGAACTGACGTGGTCTTCACTCCGAAGCAGACCGAGCACACTGAGCAGAGAAGACACGTAAAAAGCTGGAAGAACCTATGTGATCACAAGCTCCACCGATGGCCCCAGCCTTGCACTAGTAGTGCAAGCTAACCAAATTATTTTATATGCAAAGAAGGTGCTGCTGAGAGTTCACCAGATGAAACGCTTGACAGGCACTCCGGCTCTATAACAGTGACGAGTTGAACTGGGGCCTTTTCAAAATCAACGCGTTTGTACCCGAGTTCGCGTGTCAATCAGTTTGAGTGACAAACTCCAGCAGCGAAGATCTTGTCTGCCCACCGCATTTGCTCTTGCCGAAGAGCAGTGCTCACGCCACAACGCCAGTGAGCGGCACGGTTCACCTGTGAGCTTACTCGCACAGACTATGCACACACGCACGAAGTACTAAAGGTTATATCATCACGTGGCTGCGGTGTCTTGCATTCAATTTCACCACGCCCACGACGTACCACTCACAGCCATGAAGCAAGTGCCCCTGGTGGCATTTGTGGCGAGAAATGTTACTATTTACATGTTTCTGGAGAGATTGTTTCTACTAATTCATTACTGCAGAAAAATCTTCAGACGTGTAATGTAAGTAGCAGTAACCTGTCCATTTATTTATCTCTAATGCTCGAGAGAAGCGAAATGAGCTGCACGAGAGTGCTGCGCCTGCGCCCTTGTTGCCTTCCAGAGTGGAAATTTCCATGCTGCATGTGGAACGAAAGAACTCGCCCGAAAAAGGACAAACGCCCACGAACACGCCTGTGGGAGGCGCGATGTTCAGTTGGCAAAAAGATAGCGCGACAATCACGCTGACGTCGCTGCACTGTAGAAATGTTGACTGAGTGGCGGCGCTTACGCATGCGCACGCGGTGTTCATTTGAAAACCACCGCAAATGCCGCATATGCGTTTGTGACGCCATGCTCGTTCTTGCAGCCGTTTCTTCAACGCTGCTATCACGCGCGCCGCACTATCTTCCTACCATGACCAATGCCATGACCGCCGTAGTGCGAGCTCGGAGCAAACTCGTGTTACCGAGAAGCTCGGGCCATCCTGCATAGCATCCCAGGGCTTCGCGTACGCAGTAGCCTGCGCTTACGTATGCATCTTACGTATGACGCATATGCAGTTGAAACAAGCGCCAACCGCTCTGTGGGTTTGTTCTCCGGCCTCTATTTGTCCACAATAGCCCGCGTACCAAAAGCCGCTTTCAAAGTTCCTTTCCGTTGATCTCTTGAAGATCCGAGCGCGATACCCTTGCGCATGGTCTTATGGAGGGCAAACCCTATTCTGAAAACAGCTACTATGCGCCTAAGCAAACCGAACAAACCCAAAGAATCGAATGTGTGGGCACTCAATTCTAAAGCTCTGTAATATCATTGTATTCCTTCCTTCTCCATTTCTCAAACTGCGTCTTTGCCCTTCGATCTGCGTCCAGCATTGTAGCATGTTTGAGGTCACTAAAGTCAACCAAGCGCGCGCACATAGAGACGTGTAATTTTACTCAAATGTCGCGCGCTTTCTTTCCGGACCTACAAAATAAAACAAAAACCACAGTAGCCATCTTCACAGCAACAAATTATTTGGATATTGATCAATAGACTCTATGTCTTCTTCGTTCAATATTCTTTGTTTATATGATTTCTTTACAACTTCTCAGATTAATTACTGTTAATTAATTATGCAACATTGTAGTCAAAATATTCTGAGTTGCTGAAGATGACAGTGAACAATACTAAGTTGGTTGTGTTCATGTAACACATTTGTGGATTTCTTAAAAACTTGGCACGAGTTAGGTGGAATATCCTGTACCATTTAGTACAGTACATGCAGTAGCAGGAGGCCTTCTTATCGATGTCCCCACGTAAAACATAAAGGCAGAAATTGATGGCGAGCTTTTTTTTTTATTTTCATAGCAACAGCAATCTGCATGACAAAGAAAGTGAGCCCAACGTTTTACATTTCATTTTCAATTGTTTGCGAGAAACGCGGGGGAGAGGTCCAACAAATTACGTTCAGCAGGTTGAAGCCATCTAGAAAATTAACCTGTCCTTTTGATCTCAGATGACAATGCATGCAGTCATTGAGCCTCTCTAAAGCAAACGTGTATGAGGTGGGCCGCCGATATGCACCTAAGAGTTTTAATACATAGCCCAACACACTTCATACTCCCTCAAACTCAGACATTTTAGGCGATGTGCTGAGCTCTTAAAATATATGGCGACTCGTCGTCTTTTCCACGTTATAGCCTTAGATGCTAATTCGCTATCAATAATCTCATCCCTTAATAGCGTCTGTGGAAACATAACAATATCTGGATTATGCTCAAAGACCATATCATCCAACTGTTCTGTTTCCTTAACTGTAGTGCTGCAGTTAATCAGCAAAGCTTTCACTTTTCGTTTTATAGGGCGCCAATTCTATTGTTTTGGAATCCTACGATGCTGGAGCTCCTCCCACGCGCATGCGCATGCGTGCACAGTAAGTGAGTCTGGAGCGAAGAGAGAACAGTTATGCACTAAAGCTCGTCGTAATAGCAAACGAAACACAGGAGGTACAGGGATTCCTTGCTCGAGACTTACTTTACGTGCTTTATCTCCCTTCTTCTTTTTCTTTTTTTTTACTATATTTGTGCCAATACGGGGGTGACAAAGCTAGCGCTAGAGCTCTTAAGTTACCTAGAGAAGTTGAAGCGGTGCAGGAGGCATAAGGAAATCATTTCTGCTTAGAAGACATCAACAAGAGACAATGACTGAACAGAGACCTCAAAAATGCGCGTTCATTCTTCGCATTTTGCAATGAAGCCGTGTCAGATGTCGAGGCATAACGCGGGGTGCCCGAGCATGCACAAAGCACCTGTGCTTGCTAATTCTCTATTGTATATTGGCGTCTCCCAGACTGTCTCGTCGATTCATTCAAAACATTCTCGAAAGCCACGAATCATCGATAGCGATGCCACGATGCTCCTTTTCTCCGTGTGTTTTAGACGAGCCTGTGTGGTTGTCTTCAAAGCCTGTTGGGACTCTTTATATTAAGAAAATTCAGAAAATATCAGTGATCCCGCCAAAGATATTTAGCAGCCTATGTTCAGGCATATAGTTAGAAAATACGGCAGTAATAGGTGAGTCTGCATGTACGGTAGAATTCACGCTCAGCTGCCACCACGGTTATACCTAGTATTAGCGTCAGTCAGAGGTATCGCACTGGGTCTAAATACCTATGAAACAACTGAATTTGCTTCGATCTGAAAGGCCATGCGATACAGATATCGGCGATAGTTTGCCGCTCCAAGCCAGCCTTTCTAATAATTGAATGTGTGATTGGGAAATACTCCAAGTAATTTCTGGCTGTCGACATTGCAGAACAACATATTCTTCCTATGGTAAAACATCAATGAATTCGGTACTAAAGGATACTTGGATACCTAGAAGTGCATGAAAAATGTCCGGGTTGATAGAACTGAAACACGCTCCATGATGAAACGATTACTCCCTTACAATTCTCCAGACCTCAGCGCTCTCGACAATGCGACAAAAGAACCGTGGTGGTAACTGGGTATTCGCCATTAGAGGAGTGGACACTTTTACAGCCTTGCCCATTATGTATTTTATAATGTCACATATGGCTTGCAGCGAAGAAGTATGCATACATTGTCCAAATGTTTTAATGACGCGCGGCTTTTTTTCAAACGTTACTTAAGTGGATTTAAACGTTTGAACTTTTTTAAGTATACCATTGTTGTTACCTGCCAGAAACATTGCACCGCGTTCTTTTTCCTAGTGCATGCACCAATACGTTCCAGCCGGTGGCGGCTCACTGATTTTAACGCGATATCGTTAAAGAGCTCGTTCCGCAGAAATTCCGGTGTCGGAGTCGGTGTCGGCATCGTTGGTTGTGAGCGAAAAGTCATCATCTTGTATAAAATAACTAATAACAAAATCTTACGTTCAAGTGAGGCAAGCAGGTGTTCTACCACAGAGCCACTTCATTGCTTAGAACTGCACTGAAATTAACTTTAATGCTTCACAAACATAAGCATCCAGCGTACAGGAGTCACAGCATGAGATGTAATATCGCAGTGAAACGGAGCACTAGCGTATATGGGAAGTGAAATTAAGCGCGTGATACTTTTTCGAAGTTGCGATGCACCCACTACGTGTTCGTAAGGGAATACGCGCAGTTATGTGTGTGCCTTTTGTAATGGGTGGCCGGCTTTAAAACCACCAACTCGTTGTGCAGTTCACATGGTGTGACGCCCGATGGCAATATACGCTTGTACCCCGTTTTACTACGATATTACATCTCGTACTGTGACATCTGTACACAGGACGCGTATGTTTGTGAAGCATTAAAGTTAATTTCAGTGCATTTTAAAGCAATGGAGTGGCTCTGTGGTAGAACACCTACTTATCACTCGAACCTATGATTTTTTTATTATTATTTTATACAAGATGATGATTTTTCGCTCACAACCAACGATGCCGACACCGACGCCGACACCGGAATTTCTGCGGAACGACCTCTTTAATGCTATCGCGTTAAAAGATAACTTACCCACGTCTTTGGGTCCATATTATCACTCGTAATTAACTATATTTTTCATTACTTCCTTTTATTATGGCAAGGAATAGAAGGCTATAGAGGAGTTAACGTCAGGTCGCCCTCCGCCGCTACTTCGATAAATTTCCCTGGCCAACAGTCGGACAGTGAAATAGTATTCGCAGCTCGAAATTGTTCCCCCTTCTCTCGACAAATGAAGGTTATTGGTTGATTTAGTAGATAATATCGTTTGCTTGTCCAATTCACCTATTTAAAGTCTGCAGCTTGAGCACTGACTGGCGCTACAGACGCCCAATCAAGGTTTTCCCATATACAGCTAACTACACTGTTAGCAAAACGTCGGTTCATGGTTTGTGTTTGTGCAACGACAAAGGCGGCAACACGGCGCTGAACTTCCAGTTGATAGTTAGCATGCGTTGTCATCGTTCTTTGTGCTGGTCCCTTGCGCTACCCAGAACCATGAATCTTAACCTATTGTCAGAGTTTGATGCTTTTCTAAAGGAATGGCATGTGCTAACGTTGCGTAGAGAAACTCCAAGTAGCCAGCAGTGTTCATTCAGTCATTCTTTCTTTTTCTCTTTCTTTCCTTATTTCTCTTTTTGTAGTTTAATGTAAGGTAGTGGGAGTTTTCCTCTAGTTAAGTTATGCACCAGGTCAGCAGAGTAGCTAGAAATTTTTTTCGTGCGTGTGTGTGTGTGTGGGGGGGGGGGGGTGGTTCAACCACTCTTTATGTATGTTCGTTCGTATGTTTCTATATGTGCGTGTATATAAGCTGATGCAAAATTAAATTCGAGCCCTCCCCCCCCCCCCCCCGCCCCACTGGCTACGCCAGTGCACCAGGTTCCTCGATGATCTTTTTGTCTGCATAATTGACTCGGGCAAAAATGGGGGTTGTGGGGGTTCATTGCTATGTATTGCATCGGCAGTGCCGCCTCACCTTTACGGAAGCGAGCGGCAACCTCAATCCAGCAATGATAGCTGCACGTCTAGAGGGTTGCGCAAATAAATGAAACAACCGTCGTCACGAACTTAGGCGAGCCGCAAAGTGTCGGGATGGCGCGTCGACCGGCCGTTAACCTCCCTTCTTTGCGATCAAGCACGAAAGAGTTGAGCGAGCGTGCACGTGGTAGCGTGCAGGAAACCGGCCTCGCCGGCGTCGGTTCCTTTCTGGCCAAGCTGTCCCACTCGCGCTCCGCACCGACCTCCCCACTTGGGCGCGTCACTGTGTCAAGGACACACGGCGAAGATCTTCTCACACGCAGGGGCAGGAATTCCCCGAAAGAGCCGCCCCTTGCTCGCTTTCCAGGGCAGATCTTCTCCCCCTGACCGCTTGCTGCGTCATGTAGCTAGGGCCCGCGTTTCGCGCGTTTCAGCGGGCTGCCGTCATCGCCTCGCAAGCGTAACCGCTGCAAGGACAACTATGTATATATATATATATATATATCAACACGTTTATCGAGGAAAAATGCAAAATGCTCCACTGGCTTGAGCGGCCTGCTGCGCCTGGTCCAGGAGCGCTATAGTTGCGTCTTCCGATCCTCGCTGGCGAGCCAAGTCTCCCACTACTCCCTTCTGGGAATTCTGCCGGCTGGATGCGGTGAGTTAATTTCGGGTGGCCTGTTCCGGCAATCCCACGTTATTTAGGCGAGAGTTGGCCGGCCTCCGCACGTTCGCTTCTACATTGTTTTCTTGTAGCATCTTGCTGCGTGAACTGGTGCTTCTTGCAGTCTTCGGTGTTGCTACTAATGTATGGAGCGAAGAGAACACGCCTATTTTTTTTATTCCTTCATGTTGCACGCAGTCACACTCCTATAACTCCAGTACGAGTTTCCGGGACCATATCGCAATTCACGCCTTTAGACGAGATGGTATATACCAGGCCCATAGCCAGGAATTGTTTTCGAGGGGGGGGGGGGGCACTTGCTGAAAACCTTAACTATCTGAAAAAAACACCTATTTTAATTATTTATTTTTGGTAAGAACACTTACGTCACCAAAATTTAGAGGGGGGGGCGCCTAGCCCCCCCCCCCCCCTCTGGCTGTGGGCCTGGTATATACCAATACCGCGAAAGCTTATAGATATCCATCCATTCTTCTGACAAACAGTACAACTAATAATTTAGAGAACCTAAACTGTCAGTTGTGAGAAATGTTCAACGAGCGAAATTTCGTTTAGTCGGGTTTATGTAAGGCGCTGCCTCGCACAATAATGTCTCGCTAGTGCTCTAACACGCCTCATGAAAGCGTTTCAGAGAGAGAGAAAAAAAAACACATGTAAAGCTGAGGTGTTTAGTCTAAAATACCAGCAGGGCGCTGAAGAAATCCCGCTATCCTTAAGTGAGTATTACTATACAAGCACGCGCCCATTTTTAGCGTTCTTAGAGTACATGCAAACAAACTACAAAGTCGACACCTTTGTGTATTGCTTGTTTTATGCACATTGCTATGCCACAATCGTGAGCTACCGCTATCCTTCTACCTTTCCTTCTCTACTATTTCTTCTCTTCTCCTCTGTAAATTTCACGACTTTTCAGAGACATCTGGCGGTGACCGTGAGTGTCGGCCATGGCGCAAGCGAGAGACTGTTGTACGCGTCAGGCAACGTGATTGTGCGTGTCGGTCTATAAACTTTCACAGGAGTACAGTGAACTGGGCTAGTTGGCACTGGTTCATTGTGTTACCGCATGGCAAGACGTGCTGTAACACGTGTAAGTACTTTTCCTGTTGACCAGAAGTCCAGCAGTGCTATCTCGTTGTCATAGAGGGAGATAGACGGCCGGCTTATGCACTTGCATTCGTTCGTTTTTATGTGGTACGCTTCCATGATTTCTCTAGACAGGGTATATCCCTGCGTCTGTACAAAACAGTGGCTTGGTCGAACAGGGAATTTTCACACATCCGTCGTGCGGATGTCCATGCTTATATATTTATTAACGTGCACTCTTGCAGAAGCAGTTGTACTCGCTAAAGGCAATACAGCTGCGTTTGAATTACAGTATTCAAAACACTGTTTTTTTTGTTTGTTTTTTTTTGCGGACAGAATATAGGGTGGTTGTCAGTCACCGAGCTTACCTGATGCAATGAACAAGTCAGCCTTTTGACTCAAAGAGCTGAAGTTAAACAGCGTGTGTCAAATGAATCTGCCCAAGCTTCCTAGCGCAATATTCTCAAAGCTCTGAACAAGTTTTTGTGCGGGAGGGCACCAGACAAGAGACTGTAAATATGCTTTGGACATTCAAGGTTTTGTTTCATCGCCACCATCATCCTCATCATTAACATCACCTCTCTCCTCTATTTTAAAGCACCTAACCTTTTCTAACGCTGAGTAGCAGGTCAGAAAATTGATTCAGGATGACCTCTATGCTTTTCTGTCATAATAAATATCTCTCTCTCTCTCTCTCTCTTTAGAGTGTTGTAGAAAGTATTGGCTGGCTGAAAAGTGTGGACGAAATCTCTTCACGCCATCGCATTCACATGGCCATGGGGCATTCTGTACAAGTAACGTGACTTGTATGTTACCATACTTGCATCGAAGCGTCTGCCTTCCATTTCATAGTAGTATGAAAAAGAAATGAAAAAATCGGGCCAGCAACAGGGTGGCAGTAGCGTGAACTCCATGTGCCCTTTGAAGTTTAGTAAAAATTAGGAAACATCGTTATCAGTGCAAGAAGAATGTGCCCAAAGCCTCATGCAGGCTGTGTCACTCGAGCAGCAACTTTGAACTTTGATTATAAGGGCGCGGTCGCGATCGCTGGCGCGCGCACTATCACGGCAGGCATCAGCAAACGGCTCGTATACCCTTCTAATAATATCTGGGGTTTAACGTCCCAAAACCACGATATGATTATGAGAGACGCCGTAGTGGAGGGCTCCGGAAATTTCGACCACCTGGGGTTCTTTAACGTGCACCTAAATCTAAGTACACGGGCCTCAAACATTTTCGCCTCCATCGAAAATGCAGCCGCCGCGGCCGGGATTCGATCCCGCGACATTCGGGTCAGCAGTCGAGCGGATACCCTTCTACGTGCTGTGCTTTCAAAGCGAAGAGACTACACGAAAACCGCTTTTCTCCCTGGAACATCCGTATTCTTTTACCCCGGCCTTTTGGAGAGTTACACGCGACCGGATTCAAAAGAGTTAGCTGCCAGCCTTACTTCGTATAACATTACAATTTGTTGCTATCGCATTCATTGCTTCGCCCTTCTGGTGAAACTGTGATATTTTTATCCTCTAACCATCTTTTCCCTTGCATAGGGTATCAAACCGGATGTGCGGCTGCATGACTTTCCTCCCTTTCTTTCAAATTTATGTGTCACCCTTACTTTATCTGAGCCGGACATTAGTTTTGGAGCAGGGCCATGAGGCGATCTGTATGAAAGACCACAAAAAGGGGGCGCACTCGTTTGCATTCATTGCGCGTACTACATGCACGTATAGTCAGCCAGATACAAGCGGAAAAAAAAGAACGCGCGTGCTCTCTTGGTGCCTGCGAAACAAACTGAAATAGAAATAACAAGGTAGCTTTCTTTTTTTTTTTTTTAGTACCACGCATAATAAAGTTACACGCATCCCGCTGACAACACTTGCACCCTTCATAACCTGCCATGCACGTGCTACTGTTGCACTTGTATTGCGGCATTATTCCGGCTGCCCGCCGTGGTGGTCTTGTGGTTAAGGTGTTCGACTGCTGCCCCGAAGGTCGCGGGATCAAATGCCGGCCGCGGCGGCCGCATTTTCGATGGAGGCGAAAATGCGAGAGGCCCGCGTACTTAGATTTAGGTGCACGTTAAAGAACCCTAGCTGGTCGAAATTTGCTGAGCCCTCTACTACGGCGTTCCTCATAATCATATCGTGGTTTTGGGAAGTAAAACCCTAATAATTATTATTAGTACGGCTGAAGCTTAAGTGCTCTTGCGCCTGTGTCTCATTACGTAATGCGGAAATGATCTTATTTGTTCTCCCTCCTAGGCTATGTTTAACAGCAGAGCAGTACTTTGTTTGAGTGTGTCTTGCATCTACGTCGCCGAACCTTACAGGAGTTTTTTTTTTTTTTTTTAACACGAAAGTGTTCTATGCCGGGATCCACGAAGACTTTCATGATTTATTTCCGTCACGGAAATACGTCAGCAAAATAAATGCCATCAAATGGCAAAGAAAAAGTTCCGTTGACAGGAGTCGAACCCACGACCTCTCGTCCCGCGACGATGGCTGGCGGGCGTTTAGCCCACTGAGCTACCGCCAAGCACGCAACGGAGGCTGCATGAACGCGCCTTTTATCTTTCACACTTTCACAAAGCTCTTGGATGGATGGATGGATGGATGGATGGATGGATGGATGGATGGATGGATGGATGGATGGATGGATGGATGGATGGATGGATGGATGGATGGATGGATGCATGGATGGATGGATGCTATGAGCGTCCCCTTTATGACGGGGCGGTGACATGTGTGCCACCACGCTCCAAAAAAAAAAGAAAAAAGAAAAAAAGAACGCGCCGTTGCTACGACCGCCCATTCGACGAGTTTCCAACAAAAGGGTAATTTCGTCAACGCTTAACACACCGCGAGGTGGTGGCTTTAGCACAAGCATCGCTCATAGCATCCATCCATATCGAAAAATAGCTCTCCGACTATCGCCTGGCTCTCTGCCGCATCGCGTTCCCCGCTCGCCCTGTGAGAATTAACGGCCAGGCTAGAGGGAAGACACAACGCGCGTAACGTTTCTCTTCGTGTTTCACGACGCTTTGGAGGAGTGCATATCGAGTATCAGTGTTTATTACGTGGTTACTGATGCTATATTTGCGCGAGATTCATCATATGCGGTGTCCACGTATCAGTGTTTCAGAATGGGCGCCTCCATTCCATTCCAATTGCATTCCGGGGAATTAAAACTTGCCGCGATTCCATTTCTTTCAATTCCTCGGAATCAAAAAACTTTGCCCATTTCCACTCCGGGAATGGCCGGGCAGTTCAATTCCATTCCTGTAATTCCTCAACGTAGGAAAGACACCTCGATAGGTTTATCGAGTTAAGAATGAACGCCCCATAAAGCCGATGTCATCAGATACATTAAGAACTGCAAAAGTACGTAAAACAAGTTACCAAGGTCGAGGGATAGTATCTTGGTGACATATCTCGTGCAGTACAATCGCGCTAGTAATTCCCATAAGGGCGGTTCTCCCGCTACCTATATTATTTGCATGGTCAGCATGTTTGAACGAATTTGATGTTTTATTATTGTTTAAGCTTAAACGTGTTAAATGCTAAAATGACGACATGGCGTATTTTTATGCTCACAAAAGTATAGCGTTCAAGAAGACTAAGCAGTTTTGCCACGTGTCTGGAGAGGTCGTGAATATGGAGGTAACTAAAATTTGGTTGATGGGGAACAAAACCCTCTATATCTGCTGGCATTAGTTTGAACAGTGCACCTCTCGGGCACCTTGTGCCTTTGCATCGAATACGGAACACTGGGCCGCACTGCTCATCAGCACTCACGTTTGTAAAGCGCGCCTCGCAAGCATGGATGGGGTGAGGAGAACTTTCTATGTTCGCCTGTGCACAGGTATGCAATGTCTTCCTTGTCGCAAAGGTTATTTACGTGTGTCTGGTACTAAACTGCTCGTGAGATAATGATTAGGCTGTGCATAGAGTATTCGCCACTTTCGTGCGGGGGTATCAATGGGAACCAACGCGTAGGTTCCCAGGTATACTAACTTATGCCTCGGTTTCTCTTTTACAAATTGCCAGATCGTTCGCACTTTTACACCACGCCTGCCCTTGGCTCTGGCTAACTAAAGGTGGACCTAGAGAATGCGTTGTGGCCTTCGACCTCGAAAAAAACATGTACTCAGGCCTACATGACTAATATGAGTATGATATACAGTAGTAGCAATTAATGATGTAGGAAGATACGTTCCTCGCCAATGCCATCTTTGCTTTATTGTTCAATTTGAGGCTCTGACTTACTAACGTATGAAGTTTGAAAACCAGCGCGCGCGTAGACGAAAACGTGCTCTATTTTTGGAAAAAGACGTAATTCCATTCCCATTCCATTCCTCCAAGCGTTGTCCCCATTCCATTCCCATTCCACTCCGGGGTCGCGAAAATGTGGAATGATTCCGGAGTCATTCCAATTCCGGAGTGGCAACTCCGCAACACTGCCACGTATATGTTAAATCATGATCATGGGCGTTAGTCGTCGGTCCGGATACTGCCACTTGGCGTCAACGTGAGTGCGTCCACATCAAGCGGTGCTATATCTGCCAAACAACAGTAGACATTGTACAAGCTCTCATATACCAATGCGCTGTAAACAATCAACTACTTCTGTGACGACACGTCTCGCTTCCTTGTTATACCTATTCTTATTACCGAGGGATCAGCCATCTTTTTCGGTACAGACTGAGCATAATGTTTGGTGAGTATGTATGGGTTATCTCCTTCCATCGCAAGTCGGCATAACTAATGTGTGTGTCACATTATACGAGGATGCTTTGATTGTCCATTCGTCTGTTGGTGAAAAGGAAACGATAAAATAAAGTCAATGTTAAGCGACGCTTTTGTGAATTTTTTTTATTGCGTACGACACCAAGAGATGCACGATACTATTCAGGTTTTTCACCAATCGCATAAGCTTTGTGTCATTTGGTTACGCGGCACTCCACGCGTGACTCATCCCCTTTTGTACCTTGTTTTCGCGGCATTGATTACGTAGCTGCTGGCAAAGAGAAAGACGCGGACACCCCTACAATGCAACCGGTCAACCACGTGACGTGAACACCTGTTCTACTATTGCACCATCTCCGAGATCGGCCCACTTTACTTGGCGGCAAGCTGACCAACTAAACGATGTAAACCACAAATTAAGTTGTTTTAATTAAGGAATTATGGCGTTCGAAGGAGTATTGCGCTGAACATATTGAACTACACCGCTTGTTATTTCATTCATTGTTAATACAGTATAAAAGAGAGCCTGTCACCGCCACATCCTGACTTCATATATGTGCTGTACTTTGTCAGTGTCACGAGCGATAGCAGACGACGCTCGGTTTGTGTCTCGCGTTTGTCGCGCGAAGAAAACGAAGAAGATCAACGCCGAGCTCGCGCGCGCTCGGGAGATTCGAAGAATAAAGAAAAGGGTCTGGTAGTCCCTTCCTGGTCTCCAATGTGTTCGCTCGTCTTTCTTACGCCGCCTCGGAACCCATAGATTCCGACGGCCACAAAGGCACGTCACAGTCAGCCATTCGGCAAGCTAAACAGTAGTAGCACCTGAGAACACCGCATCTGAGAACACTATGTAGGTTCATACCGCACACCGTCGTAGCTGCTGCATTACTGGTGGAGATTGGCACATGGAAGCACTGAACTAAGAAAATTACAAAATATGAACTTCCACTTGGTGCAGTGCAAGTTCATGTTCAGATCGGTGCAAGTTCAAACTGCGTACTTTAACTGATTGCACTGGGTTACCGTGCGGCGCAGTACCACTCTGGCGAATCCGGCAAAGGCTGGCGCCGCCAGCTGCTCCCCGTTGAAAACCTCTTGAACAGTGAAGCTATGTGGCTATCCGATGCCACCTGCAACAATAGTACCCCGACCCACTTTTCGCACGCAGGGAGAAGCCACCCTCGAAATCTCACAGTAACAGCGGGCGGGATGGTTACGTTTGCATTTCGTTTCGGGTATACGTGTGGACGCAAGCGCACGGGCAACGCCCCGGTCTCGTCGCTATACGGACAATTGCCGCAGCTGCAATCAAGTGAAGACAGGTTGGCCGTGGCAATTAAGATGGGTGTCTGGACCCCTCTAAAATATTCAGTAATAAGCGCAAGCGTCAATTAATTCTTTATGTATACTTCGAGAAAAATCCTTAGACAACGTGGTTTCACGATGAGACAAAGCCGCTTCAGTACCTCAAGATTCACCTTGTTTTAAACTTGAGAATGTGTAAGGGCACTGATCGCAGCTTTGGTACGAACAGTCCTAGAATATGGTCTGCGTGTGGTATACTTTCTACATAAGCTTATAAGAGGTCGCACGTTGTTTTCATGTATACTGTAATACCATATGCGCGTCTTCAGAGCGTCGGCAGCAGTGACGGACCGACTGCAGTCTTTGGAACACGTTGGACAGACGTTCTTTTTTCATGTAAGAGTTGTTTTTTTTTTCGGAATTCGTTGGCGGATACACAAAATTTCGCTGTCAAAGCATTTCCCAACTTTCTCTTTAGAGGACGATCGATTGTGAGCGTATTCATAATGCAACTTCCTACGCGGTAATGTGGACAAGTTATAAACGTAAAAATAACATGTAATTATTTACGTGTGAATCGCGCTTCAATTCTATTATTTTATGTTTATAAACGATAACATTTTACCATTTGTTTTCTTTTTCAAGAGGCATGAACGTTTTAACGTACGTTTCTGACAATTCTTCCGCTAAAATCAATATTGCTAATTATTGAAGGGCGCCGACAGGAACTCTATTTGGTAGTGGCCGAAAATCTAAATCGGCTCCGCTACGGCTCGATAGTCACAGCTGCTTAATGCCAGTGAATTACCGTATATGTGCGATGGTTTCGTCTTTTCTTTGGACCCATCAGAATCATCTTCTCGCGAGAACAAAAAGCAATGAAGGGCAGCGCTTCATACGAGACCCATATACAACATTTCACGTAAGCTGTTCATAATTCGCAACAACGCCATTACATGCCGCATGCGCATCGAGCAAGGCTTGAGAACGGTCAGGCAGGGCCGTTTTTATAGGATATTGAAGAGAAAACGCAAGTATGTCTACAGAGTTCGAATGTTGTGGGGACATGGAAGGAGCGGGATAGAACGAGGGAATTTCGCTAGGTATAGCGAAATGTTTTGTAGATTCCTGACAGTGGCAAGTGCATGTCAGCCTCCGCCAGAATTTTCAACGGGTGCGGTAAACCCTTTATATGCAGGTTTTTTTGTCTTTGATATATGAGTTGATCAGATTACCATTCACATGTAAGACGAAACTTCTTTTTATTTTTACTAGCCTGATGCTCATGCCAATGACTAAATAGGACAGTTGACTGCACGGCTAGACGCCTTTTATTCCTGAAGACCCATTTTATAAAACAAATTTCAGTCACCGAACTAAAATTGCGAATACCTATAATGTACATATATCGATTCGATGGTATAACATGTCGTTGTCACGCCAACCGCTATCATGACTGGCCGGTACTTGTTGAATGTGAGGAGATAGCGGAACGTACTTATAAGTGTGCCATAACTTTTGCGAATGGAGATCCTGAGCAATATATTTCCGATGTCGGATGGTAGGGATGGTGCCATCAACGCATAAAGGCACTTCCACATGTATGCAACTATGAAGATCCGGGTTCCTAAGTAATGCCGTTCAGAAATAATCCTGAGAGAAGCATAAGTAGTCTCGACAAATACTTCTCGAGATTAAAAAACCTCAGCAAGCCTTTATCTGCTTTTAACTAATCGTATACATATAAGAAGCGAGGCGCTGAATTCCCAGAATGATTGATTTTCCACTACGTAGGCGTCACTATAGCCATGTTGTGGGCCTGTTAGTAATTCGGATAATGGCAGACCCAATATGTTCAGCTAAATGTTCCGCCAAGTTTAGCCAAATAAAAAAAGAGCTCGTCCACTTTGTGCATGACAATATAAATTCTACGGACGCGACATTTCTTGATGAGGGTTCGCTGCCGCGTTTTTAAAGCACCTTTGCACGGCTGACTGGTCAAAGTTACTGTTACCATTAGACTATTTCTTACACTAAGAACGAAAAACATCAACTGCTATCATCAGTGTGTCTGCATTTAGAGCTATCTTCGTTTTTATATTGCAGAAGGTCGACTATACAAAGGGTATTCAAGATATGTGTCCACAAATCCTCAAAAGTAAGGGAAATGTGTTATTTGCTTGCTGCCTTCAAAATTACTATTTCTGTAGCGGCAGACATCTTAAGATGTACACAGTCACTGCAATATTAATTACAGAAATCAGAATATATAACTTTTTAATTAGGGGAGATACGTGGCGAGGTCGGGAAAAATCTGTATTTTCAAAAAGAAAAACAGAACACGCTGTCGATCGCTGCCTGCCTCGAAACCAATGTTTTTATCTAAGTATTAAGAATAGTGAAGTTAGCTATAGTAATAAGAGCTATGATTAGATAAGCCAAAAAAAATGCTTGATATGTAGTATCTGGGGTTTAACGTCCCAAAATCACGATATGATTATGAGAGACGCCGTAGTGGAGGGCTCCGGAAATTTTGACCACCTGGGGTTCTTTAACGTGCACCTAAATCGAAGTACACGGGCCTCAAATGTTTTCGCTTCCATCGAAACTGCAGCCGCCGCGGCCGGGATTCGATCCCGCGACCTTTGGGTCAGCAGTCGAGCGCCATAACCACTAGACCACCGTGGCGGGGGCATGCTTGATATCTTAGAGCGGCGTGACAGCTAGGGCGGGATGCCTTGCGGTCGCTTCGCGATAACACATCTCCGACCCAAAAAAGAGCTGTCACCAGGATACGACAACCCTTCATCATAGTTTTATGCATCCAAAGCACTAAAATTCAATTGGAACTGCCTTTCACGTACATTATAAGCGGAGCTTTGCCGCATATGAAGCGCCTTTAAACGGGGCTCTAAATGTAACTGTCTCGCAAGATAGGCGAGACGAGTTTGGGGTAAATGCTAAGTGGTACTCTTGTTCCCAAAGTGGTATTTCTTGAACGGGATGCTTGTTGCATCTATTGCTCTATATCGTTCACGTTACGAGTTTTTCACTCAAGCGTACACCTAAGTCTCAATCAGCCTTCGATTTCAATAGATTCTATGCTTGGAATCTATCATGCAATTTGACGTCACACCCTCCTGCATATGGTATAAAACTTGCGCTGTACTGAATTATAGTATACTGCAAGGGGGGGGAGGGCACTTGCGGAGGGTCCATTTTATTCGATCCACTTTCGGAACTCACACGCAATAGCTTATCAAGGAAGCACGTGCGACCTGCAACTGTTTCCCAGAACCTCTAACCATTCCTCGAAATTATGCTTATATTGGTGGCAAAGCGTAACTTTCAAAGAGCACAAAACTTTATGCTGAGGCCATTCAGATAGGATGGCAAGAACGCATTAGACCGGAGCGGCCCACATTTGCCGTAGGGGTGTATCAGAAAGCTTGTATTATAGTTTCTTTTTTTTTTCCCTGACGCACGCCTATAACGACAACATCGGAAGTAAAGGGGGCAGGTGACGCTTGCCCGGCAGACGATGGCGACGACCTTGGCATTGGGGCACACATCGCCGAAAAACTAGGACAACCGGTTTCCTCCTCGGAGGGTCCGCAGTCGGCAAAGGCGTAGAAGCGTGCAAAGACGAAGCAGGCACGTAACAAGCGCGCGTTCGCAAGAAGAGACCTCACCGACGTCGCAAGCCGGCAGGTAGGTCTCTGACGCAACAAAAACAAGACACTTCTGTAGGCCGCTCGGGGTCAGAGGGCTGCATAGTATATAGTGGCCGCGCGATAGGGGAGTTCGGCCGGCCGGACAGAGAGAGATATTGCCTTTGGCATAAGGTCTTGGCCTCCGGCCACTGGCTCCATGCCACCCGGCTCCTCTAAAAGAGCTGTTCACTAAGTGGTGAGGGCAGGGGCACGTGACCGGCTGTTTACTCTTTTTCCGACCAAACTAAAGAATCAATGCGCTTCGTGGTGTCTACGTCATTCGGGATATCTTTGTCACAGATAGACGGTTTCCTTTTACTGATACACAGAGGCCCGCACTGTCATTCACAAAAGTATCGGTGACAGAGATGTTGTCAAGAAGAAGGAGAACAACAACAAGCCATCGCTGTATTGTCGCTGGGTTTACGTAACATGTAGTCGTGTAGCCTACCTGAAAATTGCGAGGATGGTACCGATAGTGTCCTCGCTTATGTTTTCAGCCTAGCACATATTCTCGCTTCTGTAAGCACGTACGATACGACTGCATCTCTTCAATGATGATGTGATCGCTGCCCCAATACTTGAGATTAGATGCTAAAAATAAATTACTATCTTTCAGTGATCCTGTCGAGCTAGCTGAGTTTGCAAAATACCTTGCTTCTTGCTCGACAGAAATTGGCCTTTTCATTTCTGAGTCGATCGTACAACCCGTGCATACTGTGTCGGAACAGATGGCATATATGACCAGCCTGTCTTCTGCTGCTGTAAGGCGACTCAGGCGGTGCCTACATTTCGGTATCTGGCATAATATTATTTATTTGTTCTTCTAATTCACAAGCCCGCCAAGGGGTACCTAAAGCCTTAAAACATATATAAATTCCTTAGCCAAGATCTACAAAGACTCCACATCTACCTTGCTTCTCCGCACGAAGAGCAAACGTGGCCAGACAAGGAGACTCGGTCTTTCCAATATTGTGCACTGCATGCTTAGAAGTATTCAGAATCATTCCCAGGATTTGGGGACATCTGTGCGTGGCGCCATCTCTCGGCGGTAACGACGGCCTCCTGCCGTAACTGAATGGGAGATATGGGAAAAAAAATCATATCTCTTGAAAAAAACAAGCTATCAAAAACGACTCGGGGTTCTATATAGTAGAGACCTACTGGAACATTTTGGTAAAATTGCAGTATCGCACTACAAAGCCTGTGGCTTCCCAGGGCAATTGAACACCGCCCATTAGAAATACATGGGGCCCCATTGTAAAATTTTAAACACTCTGGGAAGCCACGCGGTTTGTAGCGCCACACTGTAATTTTAACAGAATGTTCAAGTAAGTCTCTGCTGTATAGAACCGGGAGTCGTTTTTGATATCTGTATTTTTTCGTCAGATATGATTTTTTTCGTCTATTTCCCATTCAGTTACGGCAGGCCACCGCAGTCCCCGACGACAGATGGCGCTACGTGCATATGTCCCAAAATCCTGGTCATGGGAAATAAAGATTATGAGAGAATATATCAGCCAACTACGGTTTGCAGATCACACGGCGCTCTTCAGCGATGACGGCGACGAATTGCGAAAAATGATTGAAAAAATAAACGGGGAGAGTATTACAGTAGGACTAAAAACGAATATTCTGGAGTCAAAGCTAAAGCGTAATAGCCTGGCGAAAGAAGCCAGTGCCCTGCATTGGGTATAAGCTATGCTGAGAGGAAAAGAACAACAACAAAGAGTTCACGATTGACAACCTACCTTTAAAATCCGCACACCAGTATGTGCTATATCAAGTTCAGTTACGAACAGGGCAGTCTACTCATGAAAGGAAAAAGCCACCAAAGAATAAGGATCAGCGAGAGCGCACACGGCAGGCATTCCCAAATGTGACGTTTCTTTTTTTTTTTTAAAGAACCAAGTGCACTTTAACTGAAACTGAGAAAAACACACTTTTTTTGCTGCTGACGATATGGTAACATAGAGGCTTTGTTGCACCGCATGGCGCGCCTCAGAAAAAAAAAAACACGCTTGAGACGAGTCACGTTTGCGTAGCATACCGGAACAAAGCGTTAGTGATCTCAACAGGCGAGAAAATAATGCGAGTACAATTTAGCAAAGTCACAAAAACTCAGTCACAAAGTCATAAAAAATATGGGACGAAGACGGTCATGTGCGTGCGCGGGAGGCGTGTTTGAGAAACCTGGATTAAGGGATGGACGCGTCTTGGGCGTAGCGCTGCTGTCGATCGCCGCTGACGTTGCGGAAATGTCGCAAATAGGCTCTAGGCCACGCGCTCGCGTGGTCCGTAAACTTTTGTGGTTGACTGTACATGCCGTGGTGGAAAGTGTAAAGTTGCCCGTTCCAGCACCAGGAACACAGCTTTCATGTTCGAACTCACCTACTCTGTCCATAGGACTAAACTCCTTCCTTATATTTCTCACGCATAATATTACAAAGTGCGAGTTCGTGCAATAAATGGCTCGCTCTCAGTGATGAAAAAAAAAACGTTATCGAATTGATATACCGAACCTTAGCTCGCATCAAATCTTGAAAATAGGGCGCCTCCGCTTACAGGGCAAGCGTGCGCTGCACCATTCTACCTTATTATTTCTTTCCTTATACACAATACACTGTCCCTTTGCTTTGACAATACTCAGCAGGTGTTGAAACTTTTGCAGTCGGTTAAACGCCACGGCCGTGCCTGCGGAACAGTGGTTGCGTAAGACGCGTTTTTGTTCTCCGTGGTTTGTAATTGTTCCGAGCAGGGTGTACAGACCTAAATGTCAAAGGCAAACATTGGGCAGATATCTGCCTGGCCGGGGACAATGATATTCAAAAGAATGTGTACTAACATGCACTTTTTTTTTTTTTTTTGCAGCGAAGCTGTATGTTACTCAGATCCCGGGAATTTGTCTCCGTCGACAGAAGAGTGGGCAGGAAACCTTTCCCAGAATGAAGCGAAACGTACCTATCTCTACTGAAATTGAGAATACAAGACAAACCCCAGTATTCAGTAACGGTTTCACTTGGGCCAGTTGGTGCAAACTTGTAACTTCATTCATGGCTGCGCTATAAACACGGACAATAGAAGAGATGTACACACTACGGGCGCAACTCGCGCCCGTAGTGTGTACGTCTCTTCTGTTGCCCAGTATTCGTTTTAATAAACAAAAAAGCACGAAACAAGTGTCGAAATCACAACATGTATGACAAGGCGCGTTCGAACAATGCGAAGTACCTAGCGTTCGCCGCATGCGTTTTCCGGGGAAGATTACGGCTGCATAGGTTGCGTTTTACGGGAAGCAGCAACTGTAGCGTACGAAGCAAGGAGGAACGTCCCAACAATTTCATATGTAAAAAAAAAAGGGGGGGGGGGCTACGCACAAGTGATGCAAAGACTGCGGAGCAGCGGAGTTGATGCTGTTGCCCTCCTCCTCACCCTCACTTTCCTTTCTCCCCTTGCTATTCTATACTATGCAAGACTATGCGGTACTTTACCGTCTCACCTCCTCCTTTTCCTCCTACCCACCATCACTTCCCTTTCCCACCCCTTGGTATACTATACTATACGTGGCTATGCTTGCAATATTTTTTGAATATATTTTTTGCGTCTGTTTCCTTCCATCTCCTTCTCTCTCTGTCTTTTTTGGGTCAGGCTAAGCTCTTCCAAGCATTTTTTAGAATTTGTTGGCTATTGATCGATAATGGATTGGCTGTTTATTGGCTGTTGATCTTTAGGCATCGATGGCTATGCTAGGAGCTGCTTGGCACATATCCGCTTTCAGTGGCGCATACCCGTCGAGTGTTTGCGAACGCCGGACGCAGAACGAATAAGTTAAACAGAACGCGCCTAGCAACTGATTTTGTGATGCACTGTATTAATGTTATGATATGGTGCAATTAATTGCATCGCTATGAATCATTTCTCATAGTGCGTTTCTTATATCGCTCAATCGGTCAAGGCTACGTAGTAATGGTCTATCGGTTCAGGCGACACCACGGCTTCGCTGGCCAACCACCTTCACAGCGTGGATTGGAGCCCGCTTTCGTTTTCCTTTTTGCGGAGGCACTAAACTAGAAACCCAAGAAAATATATGCGCGATCTTCAGATCCCCCTAAATAAGTAAATCTATTAACATCTGCAGCGAACACGTTTGGGTTTGTTCCGAAACAACCGAAACGGTGAGCGTTCGCACCGCAGCAGTGAGCGGACGACCGAGCGGTGAGCGCTCGGTTGTCCTCTCACTGCGCAGCCCGACGCAGGAACATAACAGACCGCCCCGAGAGAGGTAGGGCATGCGGAAACATCGATATGTCATTTTCTCACGTAACCACAAGCTTCATAATGACACATGCATATGCTCGGAAACGATATCGAAAGTGTTCGTAGAAAGCTATTATAGTCAAGCGTTATTAGTTCCCTGAGAAAAGAGTGAATGCGCTTCCTTGATAACGGTAAAGTTTAGCCGCGAATCTTCCATATGGGAAGAACTTGGCAGAGCGAGGCAGAGACATCGTAGCACTTATGTATTATTTTTACATTGTTGTAAGAGCAGGTCGCCAATATCGCGCGACAATTGCGGACAGCAGCCGACAGCTAGCAAACAATAGCCAGCAGTCAGCCAACACATACAAGCACTTGTCGACAGTTATCCAACCTTAACCGGTACTGGTATTATGGGAGTATATACGGTACGTATAATTGCACGCATGCCATGTCAAGTCGTTTACGTTATGTCATGAATATTCTAATAAACCAGTCAAACAAACCGCTGGAAGGACACCTTTCAAGGTGTCCTTGCAGTCTTCAAGGTGCAAGGACAGCTGTTACTCATGCTATGACAATTGAGGAATGGCTTGACATATGATTTGCATATCATGCCGTTCATCTCATGTCATATCATACATCTTTGTCAGGCATGCCTATGCCATCCCCATTCTGATATATAGCAAGTTAATGGAACGACCACGACCACTTTAGATAGATAGATAGATAGATAGATAGATAGATAGATAGATAGATAGATAGATAGATAGATAGATAGATAGATAGATAGATAGATAGATAGATAGATAGATAGATAGATAGATAGATAGATAGATAGATAGATAGATAGATAGATAGATAGATAGATAGATAGATAGATAGATAGATAGATAGATAGATAGATAGATAGATAGATAGATAGATAGATAGATAGATGCTGTGTAAAAGTGTATTTGGTAAGCTAAGAAACGCCTCGAAACTAAAACGTTAGCGTGGGTAACGTCGAAGCGCTCCATGCCGAAAAGGCACCATCAAAGCAAAGCCAGCTTCCAATTTTCTCATCAATGGCAGATGAAGGAATGCCCAGGAATACTGGCCATTCGTGGCACAGTGCGCTGACCTGCTAAGAAACACAGGATCACGCGATTACTTATCCAGTGAACATGCAGAATGCCGCGAGCCAAGTGGGCTATATTTGTGGCTCTACACAATAAAATAATGTGAAGGAAACGAATATTCATTGCACTAATATAGAAAGAAAAGGAATTGTCTTGGATCGTCACTCAGGCTTTCTATACAGTGGATGAGTACTTTTACCTAAGCAGTAGCACAAGTGGTAACGGACGCCGATAAATAAATCCGCAGCCGAATCGAAGTAGCTTGAAAATCGTATAACAGGCGCCCATGAATAGAAGCTAGTGATATCTTGAAAAGTGTATATATGACGAGAGTACTACGGTGGTACTAATATAATTGTTGGCGATATCATTTTTACTGATTTAGTTGTTTTTATGCTGTATAGAGCAGTGATAGGGATAAATAGAGAAGGCATTACTGCTTAATATTCCTGCATCAGTGCAGAAACACATGACAAAACAGAACAGGGGCCGTACTGAACAAAAAAAGACTCTTAAGTTAGGAAGCTTCCTGAAAGCAAGTTCCAGTCAATAGTGATGCTGGGCATGTTACTACCGACGTTAGTCAGCCAATGGTAAATAGCTCTTGCGAACGAGATGTCACAAACCATTGGTGAACGCCGAGACGTACACTATTCTATAACGCCATTTGAACGCCAACGCACCGGAGCGGTGAGACACATGTCGACGACACAAAACCGCGAATGTGTGCTCACAGCGCGCTGTATTTATATATGCCCCGAAGACATTCAGCTGTAAGAGCTGAATGTCTTCGAGCTGATGTCCGTGATTGTAATATATGGGCGTCTCCAAGAACAACTACTCCAAGCAGTGCAAGGCAAAAGCAAATGAACTTTAGGGTCGCTGTGTTTAAACTTCAGTATACCATGGCCATTTATGAAAGTTTAATTAAAGGATAAGAAATCCAATCTCAAAAGGGACAAACTGATGGGCTAACTGGTAGGACATAATTCACGCAATAGCGCAAAAAAACCACACGGACTTCGCAAGAGCAAGACGGGGACACAGTCCTGTGTCCCGTCTTGCTCTTGCGCAGTCTGTGTGGTATCTTTGCGCTATTGCGCGAATTATGAAATGGAATTTATTACACACAGGCACACATGAAAGAAAATGACCACATAATAACTCGTCAAAGACACGGTGCAAACGTTTCTGAAAGGATTTCACGTTTTAGCTGGCACGTCGTCTAACAAACAGTTATGGTTTGCAGAGCATTTCATGACGGCGTTCGTGAGCACTTCACGAACTCCATCGTGAAGGGCTCGCCCATATGGTCCAAGGGCCTAGGCGTTATCCTCACTTCCCAGCAAAAAAAGTTGTAGTGACGTCAGCACGACTTACCAATAAGGATACGCCTATTGCAAGGAGGAGCACGTGCCAGTGAAAGCGGCGTAGCGCCGCTGACATACTCCAGGGAAGTCTGCTGAAAGTCTCCATTGCGTGGGTCTAGAAGTGGCCCACGTGCTAAGGTGCCAGTGTCAAGAGGATTGTGATACGCCACAGATGAAGTACACACGCAGCAGAAAGCTGAACGTGCCTTCACTGTCGCGTAAGCTCGGGTTCACAGCAAGGACGAGCAGATCGAAAAGTCATGACGGCGGTGAGTTGAAGTGGCACGCGATTGGAGTTCCTTCGCCAATACGGTCCTGTCACGACCTCTGTTTGAATGCGAGTAACAGCGCGCGGTTTGCGCAGAGTGGCTTTCTGCTGCGTTGGACCGGAGGACGAAGATGCGCTCCTGGACTTTTGCTGCACCGCCGATGTGGTAAGCCCCGCAGGTCACCGTAAGCGTTGCTCGAAAGAGTTCAAGGCCACGGATTCACGAAAGGCAAGGAAGCGCGGCCCAGCGTCGGTACCGGCGAGCGGGAGACTCGGTCGGTCGGGCAGCGGTGGCGGCAGCGACAGTTCTAGGCCGCCGGCGGACAGGCGGGCAACCCAGTAACCGCACCGGGCGGCTCTTGCCCTCTCAGCGCGTGCTAGCGGCGACTGGCGCCTTGCGACGGGACCAACGATTCCGGTGCGCGTGTTTGCTGTGCGGGTCCTTCCTTCAGCCCCCTCCACAGCTGGCTGCCGTGCGTGTCGCCTGTTCGACCTTCTCTCGAGTGGTCGAGTGGCTGGCGAGGGAGGACGGGGAGAGACCGGGAGGAGACGCTGTGGTGGCGGTCTCTCGACCCGCGTCGCTTCACCCAGCGTGGAAAGGGCCGCTGGCTCTTGCCACGGCCATCGGTTTGCGTATACGCCCCGAGGAATGAATACTACAGCGAGGTACGCACGATGCTTCTGGTCAGAGATCTTGGTGAAGGGGACCGTGCGCAGACAAGCCACGTAGGACGTTGAATGATAGCTGACCTAGTTTCTACCGCGTGATGTCCATCCTTTCATCCCGAGCCGCGAGGCACGCCGCGTGGCTTGCCATAATGGCCCTTGTGTAGCGCTGTTTTGTTGTCTTTGAGTCAGTCTTAATGGAACCCCTGTGAGACGCGTACGTTGTATTCTATTTGACTGTTTGGATAAATAAAAGAGACGTGCGCACAAAGCAGTCCGGAGGCTTAGCCGTGCATACTCAGGAACGCCTCTGACACGCGTCGTTGGTAGACAGTGAGCGGTTGCACATATACATGAAATGCTACCTGGCTGGTCGTGTCCTGTTTTGTTGCGTCTCAAGCGCATGCTGCCAAACTAGGACACATCGTCGATAACGAAGGGAGAGGCAGAGGGCAGTTGTCAGTACAGCTGCAAGAAAACACATACACAGACTCGTGATTACCCGACAGTCACACTGTACATGTATGCTCACGCTAAGCAAGCACATTCAGTCATTACTGCGGCGAATTTCTAAGCCATAAAAAAGTATTTGAAATGTTCAGAAATTGGAGAGGCGATCGGTTTCAAGATATCCTCTTGGACTTTATCAAGGAAAATAAATATGCTAAAAAAAGATCCACGATAAACCCACGGTACGGAAAAAAAATGAAACCAGCATTTTCTCGCAGGCATCAACACTTCATATGATGCATTTTGAGTGTGGCCTGCTATGTTGCTATAGTTATGCACTATATTTCTTTTGGTTAAAAGTACATGCAAACCATCGAAGCGTGCGCCATTTGCATTTTCAACTCTGTGAAACCTACTAGAGCCGCAGCATGTTCTTTTTTAGTACGTTTATTTTTATTACAACTGCACTGGAAAGCGAATGAAGCGAGAGTTTTTTTTTAGTGACACACTTCTCGTAAACTTGTAGGTTGCAATCGCAACCTTTGCAAGGAGCGCTACTTTTTGCCGAAAGTACTGGTGCTTTTGCTATAGTCTGGCCGTCTCCGCATAATTAGCGACTTTGTCCATCCTTCGCAAAAGCATTGCTCTATTAGCGTAGAGATAGGCTGCTGAGGAATGTAAACGTAATTGTGGTGCAGCTTCATCCTCCTCTACAAACAAACGAGAATTTTGAATGAGCAGCCGCTTGGTTTATGGGGAGGCACGCCCGTGGGCAGGATGTGATCCTGCTTTTTCTCTGCTTATGAGAAAAGCACGCTCAATGACGCTTCACTGGCTTTCCAGTGTGCTTAAATTGCAGCAGAACGCAAAGCCCTTCTACGGCTGTGTTGTCTCGTCAGATGGTTTTTATTTATTTATTTATTTATTTATTTATTTATTTATTTATTTATTTATTTATTTATTTATTTATTTATTTATTTATTTATTTTTACATACTGCCCCCTTGGGGCTATATTGTAGGAGTGGGGATAATACATCATGCATCAACTGCAAACAAACATTCACGACACGGCAGTTCACGATCACCTCCTGGTAATGTATTCCAGTGTTCAACTATTGACTGGAAAAAACTGTATTCGAACACGTGAGTTCTAGTTTGAAATATTAAAAAAAGATTTAGTTTTTGAGAGCTACGAGTACAGGAAGGATCAGCGAGCTTAGCCGTATCTGTCTAAACAAATGAGGCATGACAAGTTAACTAGAGAGTGCAGAAGCTTTAAACATTCAGTGTGGCGACTTGTTCACAAAAGGGTAAGGTTTAGAGTAGTTTAGGCAGAAAGGCGAAAAGTATCTATCACATCAACGGCATATAAAACGAACGGCTCCAGACTTTCCAACTCAATCTTGTGAATATCATTTTTCTTAAAAGGGTTTCATACTAGAGACATGTATTCAATAGTTGGCCGGATTAGTGTTTCATGTAAGTAAATTAGTATCTTGGGGAGCCCCACAAAGAGTGCGTTGAAGATATCAGACCTTTTTAGTGATTTAATGCATATTGTTTCAATACACTTGCCTCAAGAGAGCTTGTGAGTGAAAAGGAGCCCCAGATATGGATATTACCTTACCTTTAGTATTACACAGTTATTGAAAGAGTATTAGAAAAGAGGTGGTATTAGGCCCCTTGTAAATGGCATAGACACAGTTTTGGGGACGTTAATATTCATTTACGAATAAGTGTTACGCCATACGCAAAAGTGCAGAAATGCGTCTTTAAGAACAAGATGATCTTCAGGAGAGTTAGTTTCTTGATATAGTACGCAATCGTCAGCGTAAAGACGCATCTTAGCAGTTATATCCTGTGGTAAGTCGTTAATATAAAGCAAAAAAAAAAAAATTGGCGAAGCTTGCACTAAGCCGCGCAAAGCTTGAAACAGCGAAACTTGACGATTCTGAAAACTAATCTGGTTGCTTCGAGGTTGTTGCTAGGCTTTAGCTAGGTGATGCTAGGTTGTTGCCACGTTGATTCTCAGCGCAGAGAGGTTCGAGTGCAACCACAGACACTCACAGACACGACACGGATGTCCAAACTCCAGAGACAGAACCTCGCGCTGAAACCAAGCGTTCGCACCCCTCATAGATCTACGGGCAGGTCGTCGTTGGCGTAGGCCTTCCATCGCTTCGGGGTCTTCTCTCACCCGCCGTCGCCTTTCCCTTTCCCTAGTATTCTCTCGTTGTACGTACTCGGCGTCTTCGGGTCGCCGCCGTCGCTTCGCAGCCATTTGTTGGGCTAACTGTTGCCTTCATTTATAGTGTACCAGTGGTGAGTAGTGGGATTCACCCAATTTCGGTGGCACATATCCATTTATGATGAGGATAGTTTTCTGGATCGACTCACAAGGAACGATTTGCTAAAGAGCTTCGCTGTTAAAAGAGGGCCGAGAACTGTTCCCTGGGGAACGCCGGAAGAAACGTTAGCAGTATGAGAGTCAGAATAGTTATAGGGAACATACTGAGAGCGGTCAGTGAAAAAGCTAGCTATCCAGTCAACAAGTTTATTATTTTTAAGGATGATGCTTAGTTTGTGTAGTAGTTTGGGGTGAGCAACAGTGTCAAATGCTTTAGAAAAATCTATGAACGTGCATCAAACTGTAAGCCAAGATCTAATGATTTAGCAATGTCGTGAGTGAATTGAACCAGTTGTATTACGGTACTGTAGGAAAGTACGAAAGCAATGTTGACAATTACTATGTTTGTTAGATTCCAGGTGGTCCATTGTATGTTTGCATCTGATATGTTCAACCAGTTTACAAGAGTGTGTGGTCAGGGAGATCGGTGAGCGGTTAACATCTGCTTGTTACCGGACTTGTATAAGGGTAGAATTTTAGCACACCGCCACGAGGAAGGAAAAGATGCAGTTGACAGTGACTTGTTAAATATAAGAGTAAGTGTTATACATAACAGTGGTAAATATGACGACATGTACAAAGACATGTACATTATCAGGACCACTGGACTTTTTCCTGCCAAGTTTTAACATTATTTTAAAACACCATCGCCTGACACATTGAGTTCATCAATTGAAGATGCTGTGACAACTTGGAAAGGAGGAAGTAAACAGTTGTGTAAAAACGGATTGAAAGTATGAGTTAAAGGCGGATGCGATAGAATCAGTATTATTAGTAGATTCATCATTATTTAAAAAGTGGTGTTATCGGTTGCACTAGGTAATATCGATTGCCAAAACTTTTCCGGATTGGTTATAAGGAGCTGTGACAAACTCACCCTACAGTAGAAATCGTTCGCCGACTTCGACTTTGCTCGAAATTCCTCCTTCACCTGATTATAAAGAGCGCATAGAACAGTCAGCGGTGCGTTTTGATAGCCGCAGTGTACTCACACGCCGTGACAAATGTAATAATTCTGTTGTGATCCATGGCTTTGTTAAGCTTTTTTTTAACACGAACAAAAAGCTGAACACATCGGTGAATAATATTTTCAAAAACAACACTAAATCATTAACGTCGCCATTAGTACTCACATCTACAAAGTTATCAGAAGAGTCACTCAATTCATAAATAATCGAAGTATCATCCACGCGATCAAAATTAGGAAATCAGGTATATGATATGTTTGGTTTAAATACTGGAAGAGAAACAGAAGCAGGAACTGCTTCATGGTTCGAAATGCCTTCGATAGCATCACGATCGTAACCTGCATATGCGAGATTTGGGCCGAGAAATACCAGTTGTAGGACTGCCTGACCTACTGTTGGCTTCTCCACTACGTGATTTAGGCCCACCGACTAAGAAAGCCCGAGGAGTTCCTTCGATAAGCGAACCTCATGACCTGAAGGGGTTCGGGATGACTAGAGGCCGGATTTTTAGGCATCAAAAAAGCTCGTTTTAGGCACCAAAAATAGGCAGGCAAAACAATGTTTTGGGCTTCCAAAATTGTGAATATAGGCGCTATAAACTGTCACATAAATGCAAATAATTTCAAACGAAGACGTGCACGACCTCTATCTACGACAGAAAAACAAAAATGCTATTGCTTAAGGTGGCACAAAGGCGCCAACAGTTAAACGTAATCGGGCAATTGTGCTTTGTCCCGCACGGTTTGCAGAACACGGTCTCTCCCGTGTTCTGCACCGTTAGACAAGTGTTCACTGTCGAATCACCACACCCCTGGGTGTCTTCTCGGCATGACTGAGAAGGGCAGAGAATGGAACAGATAGCCAGATTGCTAAAATACCAGAAGGGAGGGATTCCTCCTATTGGCCGGGTCGAATCGCGTAGAGCCAAATTCTCCCCTGGCAGTGGACCACTGGCGTAGCTAGGGGGGGGGGTTAAGGGGTCCACCCCCCCCCCTTTGTCGAAAAAAATGTCTGGCTACGCTAATGCGCTAAACACCTTACAAAGTAAATTACAAAACAAAAGCCGCGTGTACATCACAGTTTCTGTCTGTTTTTTTCTCTTTACTCTCCTTTCCGCTGACGGCTCTCCACGGTCTCGCATTCGCCAACCACTCGCACGATGTCTCTGAGGCGGCGAATGCTCGCCGGCGTGTCCCAATTCACGGCTGCTAGCGGTTGTTTCCGGAAGTTGGTTGAACTAGAGGACTAGGTTAAAACCCGTAGTTCCGAACAGTCAATGTTGCGCGGTAACATGAATAACGGTCTCAAACTGCTCTCGGGAGCGAAACATGAGGCTAAATAGCGTTCATATAGGCTCCAATTTTGAAAATAGGCATTTATGGGCATCTGTAAGCATTTAGGCACAAACGAGAGAAATAGGCAGTTATAGGCACTACAAAAACACTGTAAAAGCCCTTCTTAACCTCTAATTCAATGCCCATATATCAAAGTGGCGCGATAGGAGCGCAAGGAACAAAATATGCATTTGCCTAAAATCCGGTCTCTAGTGATGACCACGATACACCAGCAGCATTGAAATTCCCCATAAGGAGTACTTATGAGGACATAATGTTGCGATTATGCAAAAACGTATTAAGACTCTGTAAGAGCTCAAGAGATAAGCCTGGGGACAATAGAGAACTCCTGCTATTACTGTTTTCTTTTAGAGGTAAACCTTGCACCAAGCAGATTCTAATTTCACCGGAGCCTGCATGACAGAAAAAATGAGGTCGTATTTTAGAAAAAGCGCAACGCCACCTCCCCGACAGTGCTTCCTGTCAGCCCTTATTACACTATAACCGGGATGTGTAGGTTCATCATCATGTGTATGTCATCATGTAACCATGTCTCTGTTACGCCTATTATTTGAGGAGAGTGACAAGAAATGAGCGTAAAAAATTCAGTAAGCTTGGTCGGTAGGCTTCTAGCATCAATAGTAAGCGCCTGTAGGTTATTATTATGTGGTGGACCAAAGTTTCATCTATTGTTGCGGGGCGTAACTGGGAGCACTTAACGGGCACCTGGATGCTTTCGCAAGTTTGTTGACTGATTCATCCGAAATGTCCCCCACATTATCAATAAACGCATGAACAAAGCGTATTTTTACAGAAGAACCATCGTTACGGCAGGACGATGTCGCAATCCATAGTTTTTTTACGGATTCCGCGGACACGATCCGAAAAGTCTTGTCTAATTGCGTAATGAGTGTCTTTTAGCTTAGATGTATTCTTCGGTACTATTTTCTCATGAAAGTCTGATAATTTTATGATAAGAGGACGTGAGTTACCTTTTTTATTATTACCGATTCGGCGTAACCTTCCAATATACAGACAATGTATATAAAGCAGATTTGAATACCACTTGGACACGTTTGACAAGAGGGCATTGTTATTTTCATCTCTCACTTGTGGGAATTCATGTAAGACAACGTTATTTCTGCGTGGCCGGTTTTCTAAATCATGCACGCTCAAAAGAAGCTTTTTAATTGTCTCATTGAAGCTAGTTTACAGACTTACGTCTGTGTCGTTCAGAATGTACTTCTCTTTGCACCTGTGAAATATTGTCATTCAAGGCAGCTGATTCAAGAGCGTTCACCCGAAATTCGATTGCCAGAAAACGCGAATCAACAGAACGTTGAAGCTACTTGAAATCAGCGGACGTCTTTTCCTGGCCACCAAGCAATTTGGCAAACATCTCAGCAACTGATGGAATGACACTTTCGTTAGTGCGATCAACAATTTGAGCATTTGCCCCAGCCACCTCCTCCCGAGTAAGGTTCTGGTTACTCCCAGAACGTGTGCTAACAGTGCGAAGGCCAGGACTCTCGACATCTCCACGCAAAAGGAGGCCACCAAAACAATGCAATAGAACGTAACAGAAACAGTCAAGGCCGTAACTTCGTGGGCGAGGAAACAGTAGCGTACAGTGCTCATCGGAACGAATGCCGTAAGCATTGTTTAGGTGACATACCTGCGTGAAAAACATGAGATGGTTGAGCATCGTGCACATGCTGCGGATGCCTCGCCCATTGAATAACCAGTTCGCTGCAAATGCAAGGTAAATTGGTAGCGTAACTTCCGTAGAAGCCCACGTGTCAAGTCGGTGGCTAGTTGTTGCAACAGTCGCCATCTATGTGAGGAGGGGACAAACAGAAAAAAAAAAAAGAAAAAGATGACGTTACAACCGGAAGCGGAAATGACGTCACGTTTTAACGCGATGGGCGCGAAATTACGAAATTTTTTGACAGGGCGCCGCTTCTTACTTTTTTTTTATAGCCGCATGTTCTTTTTCTTATCACTATGACGGCTCCATAATGGAAGCCTGCAAGATAACGGGAAGACGAAAAAGACAGATTTGATAAATAAGGTGTATTTTATTGGCGAAATATTGCAGTTGAACAGGATATTACCCCAAAATATATAACACAGAAATCAGAAGTAGCATAACAATTCAACGTGCACACTGTGATGGTGTAATGTGGTCCCAGGATCCGAAATAATTCAACCGGCAGTCAGGTGATTTTGTACACACAACACAGACTTTAACACAACCGATAACTCTGACGATTCACACACAACACACAACAGCATTCCTTATTTACATCATAAACGTCCTACGCGCCTCGAACACAAACTGTCCTACTCGCCGTTATGAACTGTTGCCGCTACGGCGAGGTCGGTCGTCACCGGTACTCCTTGGGCAGTCAACAGTCACGCTGCCTTGACCGTGGCGAGGTGGTAGTGGTGGTGATGATGGCACTGCAGGCCGGTAGATCACCAGGCTACTGCAGCGCAGGTTAGCTGCCCGTCGCCAACATGAGCCGCGGCCACCTCGTGACACCACTCGGGCCCCAGGACCTCAGGCCAGGAAGAGACTAGGCAGCCGGTCTCTGTGTCAGCACCGGGCACAGAGCGGGAATCAGGCTCACCAGGTCCACATGGCTGCCGGACGCCTGGTTAAGCGATGTCGCGACCCGAACCGCCGACCAGCGGCTGCCGTTCCAACCGTGTCGCGCTCCAACTCCTCGAGCCGCACGCCCCGCTCGCGCTTCCTTTTCGTCGTCTTCCCCTCCAAGGCGTACCGCAGAGCAGAACTGTCGTTCCCTCTTCGCCCCGTCTCGGGCCACACAATCCACATCATCACACACACAAACCTTGCACACGTGTTGCTCTTGCATCCGTAGACAGCGCAGCGTTTCTTCGCGTAGCGTGGCGGACTCATCGTCCCGAAAGGCGACAGCACGCCGGCCGTGCGCTGGCAAAACACAGTCACTGAAACGGTTCCCGATGGCTGCGATGGGCTATACTACCTTCTGCCAAGTACCACCACTAGAAAACAACGCTTATGCGAGGAAATATCTACGGACGACAGGCACAAACCTACTGCGCAAAAACGAGCGACGCCATTTGCATCTCAAAATGCGCAAAACCGTTGGCTCATGTTACCAGACTGCCTGCATGTGCCCGCTGTTTCTGAAAATAAACGAAAAAAATTGGCCACTCAACCACATACCCAAGACTAAAGTTTGATTAAAGTAATCTACTAATTTAAGTTGTGACAAATAAAATTAAAACTAATGAAAATAAACGCTTAATTATTTTTTTGTTTTCATTATTTGTCCCCCCCTCACCTAGTAGCGCTTTAATCGTCACGCGGGTGTTGATGTTTGTCGCAATAGGTCTCCGACCACATTTCGTTCCGACTTTCGCGACCTATTTAGATTGACCTTGGCAAATGCCTTTATACCCATAAGTACTGACGTCTCACGGCTCGAAGCGAGCAAGGGTGACGTCAACGTAAAGAGCGTCATGCGGTGAGACAAACAACAGGGCTCCGGTAGAAAAGTTGGCGGGCGATCTGAGAATATCATCCACCGATAAAATAGGTTGTTCTATCCGCAAGGTGTCCGGTGCGCACGCATGCAGTGCAATAGTCGAAGAACTGGCTGCAGGCGGCAAAGCACACTAGCTCAGCAAGGAGTGCTTTCCCAGGACGGGTTGGCCGATGTGTTCACGAAACTGCGTGAAGAACAGGAGACGGTCGAGCATCGTGCACAGCTGCTGCTGCCTCGCCCACCTGTGCTGCTGGTTCGAGCAATATTTCTGACTTCGGAATGTGTCGCCAATTCTTATTTGCAAATAGCGCGTGAATATTTAGTGATTACGCGGCAGATATTGGATGCTTTGATTCCAAGCGAACCGTGCACAGCGCACTAGCGTTAAAGCGTGCTCCAGTTTCCCACTACTACTACTTCACAAATTTTAAATTACGCTTACGCCAGCTTCTAAACATAATTCTGCAATGGCAGTATTGCAGGAGGGCAACCGCTGGGTCTTTAGGTGTCCAAAGAAATTAATACCAGCCTTCTTCTTTCTAAAGAAGGAATGGCAGCGGGAGACACCGGATTAACTCTGGCCATTGGGGGTTATTTAACCTGCACCGAAATATCAGTATTTTTGCTTTTCACCTTTTTCGCCCCATTGTCCGGAATTGAACCCGCGCACATCAAGCTTAGCAGCTCAACAAAGCTAAGCTCGGTATTCCTAAGCTTAGCGTTCACACCCGCCTCGCGCTAAACAGAAGCGTGTTAACAATCTTCCAGATAGATTCGTATACTAAGTTATGCCATGCGATGTCTTTCCAACATAGGTGTCAGAACTTCTTAATTGAAAGGTTAAAAAAATTCAGCAAATCCCACGCATTGTGGGAATCGGTTTCATTCGAAGCAGTCAGCGAGTACTTATTTTATGGCTTTGAGCCAAGCGTTACGAGGTGGATCGACGTGTTTTTGTAAGTGTAGTAGCCGTGTGCCCATCGTGGGCTTACCAGGCACGTCTACAACACTGGCGTTTCAAGGGTAACGTATGGTGCGACGCAACGTCTGCCCTAACGTCAGCCTCACATACGTCAGTATTATCGAAACTAAGTGCACTTTATGGTGCAATCATGTGAACATCTTACGTAACTTTCGTTAATGTATTCCTCCGGGGTCGAGCAATGCTTCAATAAAGCTTGCTGAATTATAGGAATACAAATGTAATGTTTATTAGACTGTTATAAAAGCGGAGGCAACACTGGAACCACAGACGTTAATCTGATGTGACGCCTGTGTCTTAGGAGTACATATTGTGAGGCACCGCTTTATTCGAGTCTAGCTCGAGCTGTTCTACAATGATGATGATATATCTAAATGACAAAGAAGAGTCACTGATTTGCTGCGCTCACACTAATTCCCCCTCGCGCTGGAAGCGGCCGCCTGGCCGCGTGACAGTATTAAGTAAGGCGTCGGGTATACGGCTTTAAACGAGAGACATGCACTATTTCTGTGCCCCGGCAACGGTGATCGGAAGGAGTTGTAAGCGGTGAGATACGGTAATTAACTGGGGAGGTTTGCTCAACGATCGTGTAAGGTCCAAGAAAGCGCTGCATGAATTTTTCGGACAAGCCAGAAACGCGCAGCGGAGTCCATAGAAGAACTTCGTCTCCAGGGGAAAAAGTCACAGCACGGTGAGTGGAGTCGTAGCGAGACTTGCGAGCTTCCTGGGAGATGCCGGTGTTAATTCGGGCCAGATGACGGCAGTGTGCGAGGCGAGATAAAAAGACTGCGGATAAAGGTCCTGCGGAGGGTGCGGGAGCCGAAAGGAACGAGACGTCCAGAGCGAAATTCGGCGAGCGGCCGTGGACTAGGAAAAACGGAGAAAAGCCAGTGGTGCGTTGCGTAGCCGTGTTATGAGCGAACGTGGCGAACGGCAGGATTGCGTCCCAGTTCGAGTGGTCGGGGTCGATCTACATGGCAATCATAACAGAGTGGGTGCGATGAAAGCGTTCTGTCAAGCCGTTGGTCTGCGGATGGTAAGCAGAAGTTGTCTTGTGAATGGTGTTGGCGGCGCGCAGAACCTCGTCAAGAATAGAAGAAAGGAAGACTTTGCCGCGGACACTGAGCAGAACGCGTGGAGCTCCGTGGCGTAAATACATGCTGCGCAGAAAAAAATCGGCGACTTCAGTGGCAGCCCCAGATTGTAGCGAGGCTGTTTCCGCGTAGCGGGTTAGATGGTCAACAGCCGTCACAATCCAACGATTCCCATTCGATGTCACTGGTAGGGGGCCGTACAAGTCTATCCTGACGACTTCGAAAGGCAAAGCGGGACAAGGAAGAGGTTGCAGGAGGCCAGAAGGAGCAGTCGTGGGTCGTTTGCGGCTTTGACAATGGACGCAGGAAGCAACATATCTGGCAACGGCTGAAGAGAGGCCAGGCCAGGTGCAGCGACTTCGTATTTTGTCATAGGTTTTATGATAGCCTAGATGACCGGCTGTGGGATCATCGTGAAATGCTTGAAGAACCTCACGTTGTAGAGAACGTGGTATGATTGGTACCCATTTGTTGCCGTCGACGTGGTAAACATAGCGATGTAGGACACCACCGTGAAGCTTGAACTGGTTAAGCTGTCGACGAAGTCGGGCGTTCGGAGGAGCACAACCACCTTCGATGCGCTCCAAAATAGTAGGGCAGTATGGGTCGGTGCGTTGGTGCGACACAAGTACGGATGGGCTGCCAGATCTTAGCCAACTGAGGGCTGCGATGGGTAAAGCACTTCCAGTGGCAGGAGGCGATGTAGAGATATCATGTCTGGGCAGTGGGTAGCGAGATAGAGCATCAGCGTCTTGATGCTTCTTTCCGGATCTATAGGGTACGTCGAAATCGTACTCCTGCAAGCGAAGCACCCAGCGACCAAGGCGGCCCGATAAGTTTTTTAGCGACGAAAGCCAGCACAGTGCCTCACAATATGTAGTGTTTATTGCTTTCTTGTAAAATTAGATAGCCATCACCACAACCACAATTGACATTGCACGGACACTACGCCTGCATAGGCTATTTTTCAGAAGCCAGTTTATAGACCTGGCGTGGTTCTGTGTTAGATTATCTGATTGCCACGCAGAATGCTTGGGTTCGATTCCCGCTGGGATCCTTCTTTTTATTCTTTCTATTCGTCGGGTCAAGGCTGCCGATGTCGGTTTTTCTTAACGCTGTCGCATTTAAATTATCAATGTGCGTTCTCGCAGTTCCTGGGTAGATGTAAACTGTCAATCACCTGTGGCGCATACCCGTTTATCGCGGCCCGTGGTAAACGGGTATGTGCTACACTTGTCTGGAGTAAAGGCTTCGACGTCGTACGCGACAGGATTTTCACGTTATTGATGTCATTACCTCACAGTCATATTCGTCAAATCCTTTTACCCTCCCATGCCAATCTTGGTCTATACCAAGTTAAGGAGGCGATCATGAGAGCACCCAGATGTAGGCGGCTAGATAGAGATAGAAACGCTCAAAGTGCCAAAGGTTCGCTAAGGAATTCTTCGCATTTAAAACAAACTTGGTTTAATAGAGAGTATACTGTGACTGTTACTAAGACGCCTATAGTGTGTCCCCCGCATTAAATTGAAGAATAATGAACTAGCCATGCTCGGCTGGGTTAGATATTTTTCATCTGTTTTCCTTGAGCTGAAATGACATACTTGTGGCGACTTGGGTGGCGGTTTAGAATTGTGTCCTCGAAGGACTTCCTCGAGAGGTTTCTTTTGCCTGCATCTACATTGCTGCTCAACCTTCTCAAAATATGCGGCAACGCCGTCTGTATGGTGTCTAAAAAGGGCAAGTGTTTATTAAATTTTCAGGCAGCAAAAGGTTGAGGGTTACGCTGGAACTCAACAAGTATCATGGAAGAGGAAATACAACTTAACGAGCTTTTCTCATAAAACGCTAGTATGTTTTCACGACGGTGCAAGACGTTGGCTCCCTTGTCACGGCCTGTAGTCGAAGCGTGTAGGCTTGTCGCCGTTGATGCCTAAACGAAGACATGCAATAAGGTTAAATCTCAGCAAACCAATCGCCTCGTCCTTAACCAAAGGAAGCAAAACCGAACTACAAACTTGATATAATAATAATATCTGGGGTTTAACGTCCCAAAGCCACGACATGATTATCAGGGACGCCGTAGTGGAGGGCTCCGGAAATTTGACCACCTGGGGCTCGTTAACGCGCACCTAAATCTAAGTACACGGGCCTCAAGCATTTTAGCCTCCATCGAAAATACGGCCGCCGCGACCGGGATTCGATCCCGCGACCTTCGGATCAGCAGTCGAGCACCATAGCCACTAGGCCACCGTGGCGGGTCTAGACAAACTTAATTTAAGAGTGTTCAACCAGTGCAAACTTACTATGCTTTTACGTCAAGTTCGCCTGACTTCAGCTCAGGATCGATATCACATTACTTGCGGGGTTCACCGCCAAGATGTTCCTGAAGCATTCAACTATCGATGAAGGGTTTAGCAAAGAATTTTAATAACTTTTCTTGAATCGTTGTACCAAAGAAAAAGTCCCAGTTTCACCGCAAGGGCGAAGCAATTAATGCGATAGCAACAAATTGTAGTGTTACACGAAGTGAGGCTGGCAGCTAACTGTTTTGTATCCGATCTCGCGTAACTATAAAACGCTGGTGTAAGAGAATACGGCCGCTCCAGGAAGATGTTCTCCGCATAGTCACTTCGCGTTGAGAGCGCAGCATGCAGAAGGGTATACGAGCCGCCCGCTGTGATGGCTTTCGAGATAGCGCGCGCGCCAGCGATCGCGACCGCGCCCTTAGATCCAAAGTTCAAAGTAGTGGCGGCTCGCGCCACAACATCCCCCCATCCCCACCTCGCGTCTTTTTTCATGGTCGTTAAAGACGGCGGGGCATTTCCTGTCTGCTTCGACGGCAGGCCTCCCGAGCGGGGTGATGTTATCGCATGCACTCTACGAGCGACGAAAACAGGCCGGCTCGTTTTATCTCTGCTTCGGCCGCGTTCGTCGCCCCCGCTCGTGCGCTTTTACCCGCGGTAGAACAACAATGCGCTGGGGGATCTTATCAATTTGGACTTCATACCGGAAGGACATGACGGCGACGGCAACGGCGACGGCAAAAACCTGTCGAGACTGTCCATATAATTGCCATCGCAATAAAATAACGCCTTAACATCCAGAAGGAGATGGGAGGCGAGCAAGTATTCACAGCAAGCATATACTATAGTGGCCAGTAACCAGCAAGAGTCGGAGGAGAAAAACGGAACAGCGTCCTCACAACATGCTCATCAAGTCTAATGGACTCCTCAGATCTTCCACAGACATAGCAGTCACACTTCTGGCCCTCCAGTGATACGATCTAGCATCTATGAGAAACGGTATAAGTACTGCCTTCTTCAGTTCAAATGGGTCTGATGTGATTTCGTTTTTGTTGAAAAATAAATATACTACACACGAAAGTATGTGCTGCTGAATAAAATTAGTAAATCAGCAAATACACCAAAAAGCGATATAATGAATACTTCCGATCCTCACTAATTTAAGTTCGCACAACAATTAGGCTACCCGGCGTTTCTCTTTTACGCGCTTGGCAGGGAACGCCAAGAAAGTGCGAGCAAGTACAACGAATGACCGAAACGACTGCATGTCATTTGTATGTCTGCGGTAATTCCGTGGCAGCGGACATCTGCGATTGCATTACTTAGTCGGAAAATGAGGCAGTGCCTAGTTTTTCAATTAAACATAATTTTCGCATTTTACCTTTAAACGCAATCGTCTCCGCACACCTGCTGCACACCTAAACTTGCAACGCGTCTGTGCAGCTTTATGATGAAGTACTGCAAGCAGAGCGCTTTTCATAATTTATGAAGCGTCGCGCATAACAGCATGACCCGCGTCGCTAAAAAATTGATGCAGATGCAGGCTGCCATAAAATTGTTCTGTAGAGAGGGAAACAAGGCTGCAGGAACGCATACACTTCTGCAGCGACGGAAATAACCAGAAAACTAACGTCCCCTTCTTTTTAAGGCTCTGAAATTAAACAAACTGAATTTCACTCAGCGGGCGCAAGTAATAGCATTGATTTGCGATCGCTACAATAACGGCAGGTGTAACCATATATAACTGACGCCTTCTTTAGTCGAAGCCTTTAAAACGCTGCATAAGCATGCGTAACATAAACAATGGTCGTGAGAAACACTCCAAACACTCCGGGGATAAATAAATGCAGCGAGCTACTTCTGCGTGTTGTTGTGTCTAATCCTTCTATCTGCACGCCTTCTCCAACCGCTCGCGACCCCATGATGACAAAAGAGATTCAGCGTATATAGTTTACGTGAGAGTGGTTTTGATGAAGCGGTTAAGTACACGGTATTGTATTTTCCGCGCTCTCATCCGAGACAACGGCATGCACAGAGGTCACAGCGGCCATAGTGCTCGACTTGGACGTGTCGTACAGGGTTGCATGATGGTATCAGCTTTTGTGGAACGTAATAAGATGCACGTAAAACTGCATAAACCGGATCTGTGCAGATTGTTAAAGGGGCCCCGACACGTTCACCCAACAGCTTGCAGTTTTCAGCGAAAAATAAAAGTGGTGTGTCTAATGTGCCTATAAATATATCAAAAACGGATGGTAAAAGAATATTTCAGTGTAAAATAAACCCTTATTTCGCGGGATATTTGGTGATTCTTTGGTGATCTCATTGAAATTTATTTCGTTCTACAAAAAAAAACTTGTGCCGATGTATGCCGGACGTAGGAAAGGGAACGTAAGCGGAGTGTTGCCTAAATTGAAGCATATTGTGCCACCCTATACCTTTTAACCTATTTGGCGAAATCAGACTCCAAGTGATGAACTGGACCTTGTGCTGCATGCGCCCGACTTGAGACGTTTGTATGCTGCTTAGAACGCTCTTACATTATCTAGGCTTTCAAGTCGCAGTCTGAACCAAAAGACCCAGCAGAAGCTTTAAAACAACAAATTGAATAATAAGACTTATTACATAAGAGCAACTTCATATTTGCTTTCGATTGAGAGATTGAGTTACAAAGCTGATTTTGAGTTGGAACACCACATAATGTTAATTGCGTCTCAGTGTGGCCCAGTATGAAGATTTTCTTTAAATTTGTGTTTATTTATTCTCCTAAGATTTACGAGCTTCAGAGGTGAGAAAATATTTTTAACGCGAAGCTAATCTTCCGTAGAGTAAGTTTTCATTACTCAGATGTTAACACAGCGCAACATGACAGGGGCAAAAATGGAAACATAACATCTTATGGCTAAATTTCTGGAGGTATACAAGGCAGAAAAATTGCATTAATATCAGAGAGCTTTGAACACCTTAAACAAACGTCTTTCCTCAGTATGTAAATAAAAATTCGTATTGACACAAGAAACAATACTCTCAGAATAAATTGTCTGAATAACGTCACTGAGACAGCATTCGACAAAGTTCGGAAGGCTATACTACTGGACCAAAATTTTTTGCCCTCCGAAATATTCTAGTAATTCCCCGTTTCCAGTGCATCATGCCAGTACTGATGGTTTTGGCGGCCCATCTCAAATACATTTGAGATGGGTCCCAGCCATTTTGGCGGCCCATCTCAAATACATTTGAGATGGGCCGCCAAAATGGCTGGGACATGTGGCGTGAAATGACCCTTTCTGATTATGATGAAAATATCCGTGAACAGGGGGTGAGTGATTATGTGTCTATGTCGAAAAAAGTCACAGTTTCGCCGCGAGGTCGAAGCAATGAATGCGATAGCAAGAAATTGAAATGTCACACGGAGAACCAGAAGCAGCTCGATACTTGCAGCGCGCCGCTGAAGCACAAAGAAGGACACCCTGAAAGAACGCACAGGCGTGCACAGGGTAAGCGTGAACTAACAACTGTCACAGTTGTTACGTCTATGAGCTAGAGCAACGCGCTGCAAGTGTCGACAATGGAGAATCAGACGCTCTTAGATATTTCTTCTTCTTCTCTTAAACTGTGGCGCGTTGAGTGACCCCCTGCGTCTCCATCCACACGGGGGTGTCTGATGCAAAGTGTTCCCGGTATTCTTTGTTTTTTTTTTTTTCCTTCCATATCACGAATGTGTACAGAAAAGGGCCACTTTGTCGTGCGCGTCTCAAGGGCAGTTTTCAAATTGAAAGAAAATGAGGAGCGTTTCGTGATAAAAAAACGCTCATGCTCCTCCGAGATTTGCTTACCACCAGCGATACATGATGTGTATAAATAGCTCGCCGTTATTTCGCCGGCGCTTACATGGCGTGTGGTTGAGCTGTCTAACGCAGGGCGCTGTGGAGCGAGGGGTTGCTGGTTCGAATCCGCGGTCGGGTACTTCACGATTTTCTTTCTTCTGTGCTATTTTTCTTTGTGCCTTTTATATATATATATATATATATATATATATATATATATATATATATATCCGGGGCAGGACGACGACGCCAAAAATCAGCTGAGAGTGCCCATATAATTGCTATCGCAATAATATATATAGTGCTTATGCAATTTCCTACAAGTGATGTTGTTGTTTAACATGAAAACAAGAAGTGAACATTTCCAAATGGCTGGCCTCCGTGCCAGCAACACCCCATAGCAAAATGATACCGGGGTGCAGCCCATGCCGCCCGTTTCATGCATAGCCTACAAAGCTGTTGATGCTAGCAAGAGTTCTTAAAGTGGCTTTCTTCGCCGCAAAAATAAATGAGTGTTTGCTGTTTAGTGAGCTTATAGCAGCCCCCCCCCCTCCCTTATAAACTGTTATAACAACCGCCAATTTTCGTGGCATAGTTGTCCGTCGAGGCCACCGCCGGTGTCCGTCGCTGCTATCACGCACCTTGGGAATAAAAATCAGGTTTCGAATATAGGCTTTCTGCATGTCAAGCAAGTGCTCTACCCTAGAGTCATGCCAGTGCCTGAATTTTTTTTTTTGGGGGGGGGGGGGAGAAAAGACCCTATGCAGGCGCCATGCATGGGGAGGAAACACGTTAGCAGATTAAATATTAGAGTAGAATTGCACCAGGCGTTACACCACGTGAATTGCGCAACGTGTGTGTGGCTTCATCATCATACTTCTTCATCATCCTCATCATCGTCCATCACAGAAACGACATAGTGTGCAGCTATGCAGGTGCGCATATTGCCTCAAAAACGCGTAGTGTGTGCCTCGCTACACCGTAAACTGGGATTACTTGTTGCGTACTGGGTACCTCGCACCTCCACTTGTAGGCGCCCTAAGAGAGTTTACGGCGGGCTCTATGAATACCGCTCCGTCAGCTTACGCTGTAACTGTGCTGCACGTTTTTTGTTCCACTCAGTGCACTGCGCTTGCGCTCATGTCAGTTCAGCTGTCACTCTTACCGACCTTGTGTGACGTCTGACATTGGGCTAAATTATTTTTCTGTGTAGAAAGCGTGCTTTAAATGCAGTGGTAGTCTGCAAATACGGTGTGTTGGTAATGTTCCTGGAAACGGCCGTAAGTTCAGTGAATAGAAAGTATTTTATAGCACTCTTTATGACTTCGCTATTCACGATTCCGCTCTCAACATTTCTGCATTTTAATAGTTACCCGTTTAACGAAATCCCACGCATGCACAGTTTGCTCCTATGCGTGGCATTAAAAAATGGTGGTGTGAATACCAAGAACGAATACAATAGCAGTATGACTTTTAAAAGCATTAGGCAAAAGTTGCAGCGGCTTTGTGCTAACGACGCCATGTGGCTTTTCGACATTTGAATGCGCGAAATGCGCCGACAAAACAACTGCTTTCAGCCATTTCGTTGGTAATGATAAGCAAATTGAAAGGATGAGTGTTTCTCTCTCTCCTACTTTTTTTTTCCAGTACATAATTCACGATGAAGACGATCGCCATGCGCTTGCCCTCACGTTAGGCTGTCGAAGACGTAAGTATTCCTGAAACAGACAGTGCCCTGAAAACTGTGTAGCCGGTGTGTTCAAAACCTTGGTATTTCCTCTGATGACTTTCTCATGAATTATACAACCAGGAATTGGATTGTATTGTATAAACTTTATTGAGTCCTCCAATGTTTCAATAATAATTTCTTGAACACGATCGAATCTGAGTCGAATAGTGATGGTAGCTGAACGGAAGACGAACATGAATCGATTACGATTGCAAGAGTTTTCGAAAATTAAGACAACTTATTTTTAAAAAACGCTGAGCTCCTCATTATAATACTTTAAAACTTTAAAAATCTTGACCACCTACAAAAGAATGTGATATTATGCGCTGTGGTTAGCGCTTGTACAGCAGTAACTATAGGGTTGTCAAACTGGTATTTGGACGAAGGTGCACTGAAGTAGCATCTTATTAACAGCGACCGTCTGCATTCAAGGTCGCCATTTCTTCAAAAAGCAATCAATCAATCAATCAATCAATCGTTCATTTAATGTGCTCAGGAACAATGAATACACAAGGAGAGAAAATACAAAAAAAAAACGAGGTGCGTGTGTGCGTGTGAGAGAGAGAGAGAGAGAAAGAAGCGGGAGGAGAACTTGTAGGAAGTAAGGCTTTCGTGAATCGGGCAAACCACAAATCTAAATGTCGTGCGTGCTATTCTGTTTACTTCTACTTTATGCAAGATGTATTATCACATACAATGAAACGCCTCTATAACGAAGCGTGTGGGACCGCAATATTTCTTCGTTATGCACACCACTTCGTCTATGCATCGCGTACTTTAATGACCCCAATAAGGCAGATAAACATACTGAGATAGAAAAATGTTTATTCATAGCAGACGCAAACGGCGCTTGGCCAAAAAAAAGTGTAGTTTTATTCTGCAGAGTCGTATGACCTATTCGATTGTCAACCACCGCCGACCTGACGCCGTCGAGGTTCCCAAAATCGAGTGCGCCTCGATCGTATGAAATTTATCAGTAATTCGCTAAGTCTCATTTTACATTTTTATTAATTGACCTCAGTGGAGACGTCAGTTAATAGAAATTATTACCCTGACCAAGGTAATAATCTTAAAACTACCAGCTACTGAGAACTAATTAGGCATTCGCTGAAAGAAGTGCGTAGAGCCAGAATTAACCTGAAAATCTCCGCTTCGCCGTTCATTATAGCACATGCATGGAACACATTAAGGCGTAGCATCGGGACCCAAAAAAGCATTCTGAATCGGACAATTTCTAGAACAAAATAGCCATTTTGCTATTAAGCGCTTGTCTCCTGTGCGCGCACGGCGACCTCCAATCGCCGAGGTTTACGAGCTATGTTCATCACGCTGAACAAGAAGAAAAATTTTGTCGTGTAGCCGGTGTAAGCAGTATAACGTCAACCACTTCCCTTTACGAGAAAATAGTATTTATGGTCATGCATGTAGGTTTTAATTGCGAACGGATTAGAAAAGAGAAATTTATATTCAAGAATTTACTAGCACGAAATATTTTGATTGTATTTTGTAATAGCTTGCATTGCACACCTATAGCCAGGCGCATGAATTTTTCTTCGCGTAAAATCTAAGATGAAATGGGGTGCGTTACAACTGTTTAGAGTAACGTTGGTGCTGGTGTGGCGATTGGTCTGTCTGAAATTCATTCGCCTATTACTTGGGCGAATTCGTAATACAGGTCTTTGCGATGTACCACATGCCGCAATTCTCGCTTTCCTTTTCAATGTGAACTTGTAGCGTGTAACCTTGAAGAAACGTCAGAAATTCTTTTATTAAGATTTACCTCTTTTGCATTTGTACGGCGTCTCTAGGTCATCTTACACTAGGAAAATGTCCCACCTTGCTGTTGCGGCTGCCTTGAGTGCTCTTACAGGTAAAGCATGTTTTTGATCTGTGTCTTTTACAGCAGGCTGTCTGAAGCGTCGTATGTCAGTCAGTGATCTCGTCCGAAGTGCGCTAGCACAGCGTGCGTTTTTGCTTTTTGTTTTCATTCGCATGAATCAACATAGTTTTGAATAAACCGTACTGAATGCCGCACCAACCACCGCAGTAAGGCTTCTGAAATGTTCACAAATGTTCGACGACCCGCTTCTGGGACAGCTACTTGATGACTACTTACGACATAGCCGCTATATTTCAAATTCAAAAAAGAGATAAGACTTAGCAGCTTGCAGCACCATCCAGGCTTCACCTTAGAGGCAGAGATGACGCGACGCGGACAATCGTGCCCACGTATACGATATGCTTGCTACATTTTTCTAGTGACGCTTTACCTTGATATCTGCCGTGCATTATGTGTTGTCGCTGGTATCTAGCTATATCAGCGACAAGGAGGTCAAAAACGTAGACAAACTGGCTTGAAAGACTCTTCTTTTCTTATTCGTTGACGTTCAATTGCATTCTCTGTTAAAAGGCATGTGCAGCCTTTCTGGCATATTACACGCAGTGGGCATCTCAACTGCGGTGTTCGGCAGCACTCACCTCAACGACATAATTGCAATGCGTACCCATTGTTCTGGCGAGCAGAAAGTACCTCTTGCAGCGGTTCTTTTTCTGCATATTTGTGCACTTAGAAATTGCCCATGGATGGCAAATTCACTCCAACCTGCAGTCTGTTCAGCCTTTCGGTCCACTACGATGCGAACAGTGTGATATTTACGCACGTCCAAAAGGCGTCGGGCTGTGAACCTACCTTGTCCGAAGCCTGATTTTGACAGATCTTGTTTGGAGGTGTGCCACAAAATAGTTGCTGAACTGCGGTCTAGGAGATACTTTTAGTCGCACGGAATGTCGTCACAGTAAGAGAAAAATCAGCCTCCAGTATACTGAGCGTGCGCTATGCAAAACACTTCATCTTTTGCTATAAGCAGTCCTGTTTTGAAAGAAAGAAGCGTTTAAGCGGCATGAGAGCGGGAGTTTTGACAACTTTGTAAAATATTTTTCTCGGGAAGACAGCTGACAGAGCGGAAGAAAGTGTCGCGCATTCTCGCTTTTCTATAAGACACTGGACTCGTTGACTCACGGTGACATGTTCGACCAGCAAGAAGACGCTCAGACTGAGTAATTGCTGGTTAGGTCTTCCGGGCTAACTCTGCCTGTAGAAACATTATTCTCACCACCACCACCATCATCATCCTTTGTGTGTCTGCTTGTCGGGGATTCACGCAATTTTGCACGCAAGTAGGTGCTAACTCAGGCGCATATTTTCTATGTGTTTAGGATGATCAACCATATCCATCATCATTCTAGCGCTAAAGTTTCTTTAGGTAGCGCTAAAGTAAAATCGAGAAAGCGACCGCATATATTTCAGCGACTTACGACAACAGCGTACTTGGATGCCACCGCAGAGACATCGCGCTATTGGGCCGCTGTTCTCACTGCTCAACGCGCCGTGACGAGCATGCGATGGCGACGGGCTTTGCATTGTTTTTCGCCGTCCGCGGTGTTCGCCACTTCTCCTGAGGTCACTTACAGCGATGAACAACTGAACCTGATTGCCTCGGGGTTTCCAAGGAACATTCGACGGATTATGGAACTCGAAGTTCAGACAAAAGTCGAACTGTCCGAACTCATGTCGTTCTTTTTATGTTTATTTTATTGCAGGTGTATTTAGCCATCACCGCATTGTTCGATATGAAAGACGAGTGCGATAAGCGTTAATCCCACCTGGCTAGCCCCACGGCTGAGCGCATGCGCAGGCCATCTGTTGCAGCTGGACGGCAACCTGCGCCGTTGCAGCGGCGAAGGACAAGACGAGATAGAGCCGACCCCCCCCCCCCACCACTTTTTCATGGAGCGGAATTCTAGTTTCTCAGGAGAGTTGAAAATTAAATTCTGGGGTTTTGCGTGCAAGGAAAGAAACAGGAGAGATGGTAAAGGCAAGGACGTTGATTAGTTAAGAATAACCGATATGCTATCCCACACTGGTGAAAGAGATGGGCAGTTTGAAAGTTGGAGGTGTAAAGAAAGAGAGAGCATGCAAAAGCACAATATGATTTTAAGACACGCCGAGTCTTAAACTCTTCAACGCGCATCGAAATTTAGGTGCAAGGGCACTCTCGCATTTCGTCCCCATCGAAATGCGGCTGCTGTGGCCTGGAATCGAACCCGCGCCCTCGAGCTTAGCAGCGCAGCACCACAGCCCCTAAGCTACAATGCCGAGTTCAGAGTCTTGTTGAAGCGACAAGCAGCACGAAGTGCTTCCTCCCCGCAGCAGGCGCTCACCATGCTAGAGTTTCGATTCATGTTTGCTTGAGTTTGCCAGGTTGGAAAAATGTACTGACACTTGCACGCTTGTCGAATATTTTGCTATCAATAGGACGTAAAGTGGAGGGTAGACTTTGCTATCTACCCTTCATGAGAAGCTCGTCGCGGAAATCAGGCAAATCCGCGATGAAGCAGTAGAAAGAGGCCACCAAGTAATATTCCAGTGGCTGCCCAGTCACTGTGGTATTCAGGGAAATGACCAAGCGGATGCAGCTGCGCAATCCGCTCACGACGGTGTCAGCAGTATCGCCATTCCCCTGTCAAGATCGGACGCCGCAAAAGAACTTCGTGTGCTAGCCCGTGGTCTAACGTTGGACTTGTGGAAATCATCGACATTTACAAGTGCACGGCTGCATACCTTGGACTCTGATCTTGAACTACGCATCCTGTTCAGCTTATCACGACGTCACTCTACCCTGCTGGTCCGTCTATGGCTTGGAGTGGCCTTCTCAAATGCCTATTCGTTTATTACTGGAATGGCTGAGAGCCCGTCATGTGAAGTCTGCGGGTGCAGCGAAACAGTCACGCACCTTCTCTGTGAGTGCACCCGCTTCAACTCCCAAAGAGCGGCCCTCTTAGCCGCATTAGGCCAGCTGGACAACCGCCCTCTCACGGAGAACAAAATCATAGGGCCTTGGTCTACCCAGTCTTCAACACAAGCCGCTCTGAGGGCGTTGTTGCGGTTTCTTCAAGCAACCGGACTCAATGTCAAACTGTGACTGTTGGCAGAAAATGTTGCTGTGTAGTACTCAGACTACGGTCATGGCCTTTTCTTTTTTCTTTTCTTTTTTTTTTTTTGTCACGTGCTCTCGTCACATCTCTGCTTCTTCTTTTTCCTTCTTTTTCATCCCCTTTCCCCTTCCCACGTACAGGGTAGCAAACCGGAGGCTTCCTCTGGTTAACCTCCCTGTCTTTCCTTTCTCTCCCTTCTCTCTCTTGCTATCAATATCAATGAATCGCCTGTTCATGCGGAATTACGACTTATTTTACCTAGAATATTTAAAGAAATGGTGTATGATGTTACGCAATGTAGGCGGCATAGTGTCATTAGGGAGTACCATGTAGCATGTCATTTTACATTCTCCACAGTTTAAGACGGGCTTGATAATTTACTTGTACACACAACGTAGAAAAAGAGCAGACATTTCACTTTCCTATATCTTTGTTGTATATTTTAAAGTTTGCTTAAAAATACACCAAATGGGCAGGAAAAATACACCATACGTAATTTTGTCATCATATTTTACAATAATATTTTTAGTGAAATTGAGGAATTGAACCAGCATTTGCGACATCTTCAGGATGCCTGGATATTCATAATGTTAGGAGAAGGTTTAGGAGCATACATATTACTCAAACGTTCTATATTAGTTCACACAAAAATATGGAGGCGTCCCTAAAGCTTTTCTTAGGTGGCACTCGCCTGTTGGCGTTCGTGCGCCCTCATGTATTCCTTAGTGCCCAAGGAGACACCTGCGGCGTCACGCGTTCGATGCCAGTGAGCCCACTACCCATGTTTTAGATCACTGTACCACCACAAATCTAGAAGAGCAAGTGGTGGCGTAAGTAGGTGAACCGACGCCTTCGGAGAAGTGGGAGCTGCGCGCGCACGGAGGTCCTTTCCACGGCTACAGTGAACTAAAGGGGGTAATGGGCTCACTGCGCGACAAGGGCAACGGGGGAGTGGAGGCCACTGATGTTACCCGTGGTCACAGACGCTACATTGATTCATGCTACATTGGTCACAGACGCTCCAGCGCCGGAGCAAGTGCACCCTATGCACACCCTGTCCTTTGATGTACGTGAGGCGAACGCTGTGTAGCTCTGCATGTGAACAGCTGGCGCAACGGGAGGGAGGACCAGGAGAGAGTGTGCGGAGAGGAGTGTGTGACGTTAACACGCTCGATGTTCGCGGACCTTTAGCGTGCTTTCAGTTATGACATACCTTAATGTCCACTCTATCATATGCAACCCTTAGCTCAACCCATTCCATCCCTTTTCCATACGTTTTCGGCGTAAGTGGGCCCTGGTGTTTTCCTTAGAGGAACTTTGTGGTTCGCGGGCTACCACAGCAACGTAGAAAGAAGCCTGTCGTTCAGATCTGATCCATCATGGGCCGCAACGAGCCCGATCTGATGGGTTTTTGAGATGTAATTGCTGTTTTTACTAATTTCTAATAACTACATGACTCCAATTTTGATTTATGATATACCTTAATGTCCACTCTATCATATACAACCCTTAGCTTCATCCATTCCACCCCTTTTACAGATTTTTAAAATTTTCACCATGAGTTTCGGACAACTCGCAGCGACGCTTGACAGAGTGGCCTAGAAGATAGCGAATAGCCTCACTCAGTACTGGTACCGCTAAAAAGCTATTGTGATGAAGAAGTTGCGGTCACTGTCAAAGTCAAAGTGAAGAACACGGAGGGACGTTTCAGAACCTGTGCGGCCGTCTTGACCTTAGGTGGCCAAGGAACCTGTACCCGAAATGTCTCGACGTGTTGGTTCACCTTTACTTATCAGTGACTTCGTGGTGATGTTACCTTATCAGAAGAACTTTTGTCAAACTCTTCTCTATGGAAAACTATATACGGCTGCATACTTACATGATTCCATATTACGAGAAGCATACAACACTCTTAGTAGTAGCACGGAGATAATATGACATTTGCATGATGATGATGATGATGAGTAAGCTTTATTTTGGTCCAGAGAACACGCAGGGGAGACCCCGCAGCGCCCGGCTAGTCCCACGTAGGAAACCAAAATGTGCAAATGTAACCGAATTGATTTTTTTTTTTGCTTCAGCGCATCTCGTGTCGACCTGTGAACCGGAAGTTCCTACAAATAACGGTAAGTCATATGGTGTACGAGCTGTTCGTAGAATTTTTCCACCGTTCTAGTGCCCACACACCGTGAGTCATGTCTAGGTACTTGCACAGGTCACTGCACTACAGCAGGAATTCATGACTACGTAAAACATTACGATGATGCAGCAGAAAAGCGTAAATAACCACAGTATATGAACACATACAAAAAACGTCCCCATTTCTTTTATCAAAACCATAGATTCTCCAACACATGGCAAGTATCCGCTTCAGCTGCCCAACGGGCCAGTGACTTTCACACAATGTACGACTAAAATATAAGGCCAAGCACTGTGTGGAAGTCACTGTCCTGGTGAGAGCAGTTATTTGTTGTGTTTGTTGTTCCTGTTGTCTTTTTTTTTCGTTAGAATATGGGGCTCATTTGCTCACGCACAAGACATAGGCAGCGTAAACTTACAAGCACCTGTTATCTTAAAGGGGCCCTGCAACACTTTTCGAGCATGCTCAAAAAGCGCTGCCGATCGGTAGTCGAGGCTCCCGAGAATACGCGAGCCAAATAATATAGCGATGCGCACGGCCTGGAATTTACAATAAATTCTCAAAGTCAGCTGAAAATCGCTCCCTCTTCTCTCGACAAATGATGTATTAGTCCGCAAAATATGACGCGATTGTCGGCAGTTCCACCATTGGCTGATGTTATAATCACGATAACACCCTCATTATTACTTTCGTTGTTAATTTTGAGTTCAATAAGTAGATAATATGTATGTTTATATTCTGTTATCGCGTTAAAAACACCGAACAAACATTAATATTAGCACTTCCGGTCTCACCGACAGCTCGTCTGCTCGTAGTTGCGTGGTTCCGTTTTCTTCGCCATGCGCAGTGCCGAAAACGTGAATATTTCTGGGCTTTTAGCCATCGCCGGTTGCCGTTGAGAGTGGCAGCCGTTCGAGTGTTGCCTCGTCAGCTGAGAACTGCATCGTCGGCACGTTCTCACGACCGACCGAAGCACGAGCGCAGCGTGTCTCCGATAACAATGCTGGCGTCCGGTAATGGCGGCGCTTCGGGGTCGTCTGCCAGTGCCGTCTTACGAGGCGGTGTATCGGAGTATGGGCCGAAACCGATCTCAGCTGTCATTCGTTCCAAACGAGCGCGCAGGTTTGCTTCCATGGTTGGCAGAGCGATCAAAACACTACGGCGTTCGAGGTGCACACCCAACATTACCAAACCGACGCGCAGTTTTCAAGCACGCGCGATACACAGTGCGATCGACTCCGCTCGACGAGAACGACGCAAGCCGACCGGAAGTGGCGGCACAGACCACGTGGGGGCGCCCAGACGTCAGAGAGAAAGAAATGAAGAAAAAACTCCGCCGGCGCTCTTGGGCGGAGCCTCGCTCCTCTGCGCTCCCTTCGTCGACTCGCTGCCTAGCTTTCCGCGCGCTCGGCGGCGTTGAGTTGAGGGAGAAAGCTGCGGAACGTGATCTCTATAATTTGGTAACACCACTTAGACTTGACGGATTCGAAAAAATTTTTGCGGCATATGACTCGTGAAGAGTCATACGTCAATAATGAGACTATTCCAATATAACTAAGAAAGGTGTTGCAGGGCCCCTTTAAGATAGCAATGAAATGATCAAAATCTACTTCAATAAAAAAAAAAGAAATTGGCGAAGCTTGCCCTAAGCTGCGCAAGCCTTAAAACAGCGAAACTGGATTATTCTCAAGACTAATCTGGTTACTTCTAGGATGTTTGTAGGCCTTAGCTAGGTGATGAGGGTTGTTTCCAGTTTGCTTCTAGGTCGTAGCTAAGCTTTAGCCATGGGATGCTATAGGTTGTTTCTACGTTGATTCTCAGCGCAGAGAGGTTTCAGCTAAACCACAGACAGTCACAGACACGACACAGATGCCCAAACTTCAGACAAAGTCGCGCTGAAACCAATCGTTCGCACCTCTCATCGATCTACGGGCAGGTCATCGTTGGCGTAGGCCTTCCATCGCTTCGGGGTCTTCTCGCAGCCGCCGTTGCCTTTCCTGTTCCCTAGTGTTGGGCTAACGGTTGCCTTCTTCATTTTTAGTGGACCAGTGGTGAGTAGTAGGATTGACACTATTCCTGTGGCACATACCCGATAGGCCACACAGGGCAGACCACACAGGATAGGCCGCACAAATCACGGCTGCCTTAAACAGCTTCGCTGCTAAAAACTGGAGCTTCGGAGAAGAGTAGTATTATGTGACATTGGTTTTTACACCTTTGTTGTTTGTTTTACATTTTGTTCTGGGACTAAATATGTTTACATTTAGTCACGGAATAAAATTATTATAAAAGGGATCAGCCAATATGCTCAAAGTCGCAAAAGACAAAAGAGCACAAATTGTTATTGCGAATTATTGTTATTAAGAGGATACTACGAATACGTTTTGTGCACGTGATCTCCATGACATGTCCGAAATCAATTCACGCAATGTGGCTGTAAGTAGATCCGAGAGTTCTGGGGCTGCAACATCTGCAGAATATTGCTAAAAGCAATACGCAAGTTACATAAAGAAAAAGATCGTTTACTCGAGAGTTTCCGTTGTGTAATATCGTTTTTGTTGGCACTTAACAGCCTTTAACTTTCACAGCGATGCATTCCTTCTCTCGTTCGTCCTCTGAGCGTAGTTTGGCGCGCAAGCGGAGCTCATCCGCAGTCGAAGCGGCACTCATGTAATGTGAGCGCCCACAGCATCGAGCGGCCGCGGCGGCGGGTTTGTCAAGCGGCTGATCGCAAGACAAAGCTTGCTGAACCATGAAACCTGGCTCCGCATTTGTTGGTGTGGAGCTGCTGCTTTGTGATTATGTCACGTACAATTATCTTGAACAAGTTATATCCGATTTTCAGCACATAACGTACGGCGCGGTCGCTAGGCTGACTTGGTCACATTTGACGCACTATAACTTGTTAGCAACCAAATAATGCAACGTTTTTTATGCAGAATGGTAGATGACGTCCTTGACTTTAATCAGAGGGATTTAAAAAAAATAAAAATGCCCTTTTTGCGAAAACTATTTTCAAACTTCGGCGTTTTTGGTAAAACACTTCCATTTTAGCCCAATTATCGGGTAAAAGGGAGCGCAATAAAACAACGGAAATTATTTTAAAAGAGAGCGCAAATATCAAAGTTAATATGTAGCGATTTCTATTATCTTCACTATAACTTGCTTGCAGCAATAAATTCCTGAAATACAGATGTTTTGTGCGATTTGCCATGCTTGTGATTTTTTTCTTCAAGAGTGCTTCGACAAGCAAGGGAAATAATAGACTCATGAGATTGTATTTCACTTGCTTTTTGAGGGGAATAAATATTGTGTCCAAGAAGTGCACCGTTTTTTCCCTACGTGCGCTCAAAATTCCGAAATCGCAAAATTTCCGGAAAAGTATTTTTTTTTTTTTGCAGCCAAAACATAGATTTTTTTTCAGGCAAAGATTTTTTTTTTCGCAAGACTAACTTCGAAACCATTGTTCTGTGTCTAATGCCAATGCCTACAGTTAATTTCATCATAATCGAGAATGGTGACCGGGACCTCGTGTACGATCGTATCTGGACACACCCCTCTCTCTTTCTGCAGCTTCTTTTCCCTTTCACGGCGAAGCTGTAGAAGGTACCAGGCAAAGACTGGAAGTATAGTGAGCTGCTACATGCAATCACGAAAGAAATGGAAATAGAGAAGAAAACTATTTGTTGGAAAGGAAAGAAAAAGCCAAAGAGTTGGTGGAACAAAGAAATCCGGGAAGCTATCGAGAAGCGATGTGAGGCATCACGGGAGCACAGACAGGCAAAAAAGGAGAAGCGGCCACAGGACGAAGTCAACCAAATATGGGAAATATATTTAGAACAAAAATCCATTGTGCAGAAATTAGTCGAGGCAAAAATTAAAGGTGAAAGTGAACGCTGGATGACAGAGATTCGCGAAAAGAAGAAGGCCGCGCCTAGGATATTTTGGAGCCACCTAAAAGCGCTGGGTAGGAAGTCTGTCACAATGCAACAACATATGGTAGATGAAGGAGGAAATCAATTGGAAGGATATGAAGCGCTAGGTTACATCCGAAAGATAACAGCCGATTCGTTTAAAAAGGTCCCCCAGGGGATTCCCCCGGTGAGTAAAAGTACGCGAAGGAGTGCAACCGACGAAGATGTAGTACTAGAGAATTTCAATTGGAAGAAGGCCGAAGGAAAAAATTCCTAAGCGCACTACTCCGGGCTCAGATGGGGTTCCCGTCAGCCTCATTAACGAACTCGGACATAACACTAAAGAAGCACTGCTGAAAGCCGTAGAAAAGTGCTTACAGGAGCGGGAAATACCAGACAGTTGGCGAAAAAGTAGAATGAACTTAATCTATAAAGGCAGGGAAGAAAAGGATAACATTCGCTCGTATAGACCGCTAACCATTACATCGGTGCTATACAGGTTGGCGATGCAGGCAGTAAAATTAAAAATAGAAGCGTGGGTAGAACAAAATGATATTTTGGGAGAACTTCAGAATGGATTTGGAATCGACAGGCGGTTAGACGATAATCTGTTTGTTCTTACCCAGTGTATAGAAATATCGAAAATAGAAAACAGGCCCTTATACGTAGCTTATCTAGATATCACCGGGGCGTATGACAACGTTAATCAGGAAATTTTGTGGGATATATTGAAAGAAGTGGGCATAGGGGACGACTGCATACAGCTTTTGAGGGAAATATACCGAGAAAATACAGTTTGTATAGAATGGGAAGGAATAAGTAGCAAGGACAGCGTTGAAATTAGCAAGGGGCTGAGACAGGGATGTCCTTGTCCCCGCTGTTATTCATGCTGTACATGGCGAGGATGGAAAAAGCGCTAGAAGGTAGCAACATTGGATTTAATTTGTCACACAAACAGGTCGGAGGGATGGTTGAGCAGAAGCTTCCAGGTCTATTTTATGCTGATGATATTGGCTTATTTGCGGACAGTCAACATGATATACAGCGACTGGCAGATATATGCGGAAGGGAGTGTGAGGCTCTGGGACTAGGATTTAGTGCAACAAAATGTGGATTGATGGTATTCAATGATCACGGAGACCATACGGTCTTAATACAAGGCCAAAAAATACCGAGGGTAAGCGAGTACAAGTACCTCGGAGTATGGGTAAATGAGGGGGATAGATATATGGAGGTACAAGAGAAAGCATCGGTAGCAAAGGGAAAGAGGAATGCTGCAATTATGAAGCACAGAGCTTTATGGGGATACAATAGGTACGAGGTGCTTCGAGGGCTGTGGAAGGGTGTGATGGTTCCGGGGCTTACATTTGGGAACTCAGTGGTGTGCATGAAGTCAGAGGTGCAATCAGGAATGGATGTAAATCAAAGGACGGTGGGCCGCCTCGCGTTGGGCGCTCACGGGAAGACGACAAATGAGGCAGTAAAGGGTGATATGGGATGGACAGGCTTTTAAGTGCGGGAAGCTTAGAGCAAAATGAGATTCGAAGAGAGGCTGAGAAAAATGAAGAAGAGGAGATGGGCAGAGAAGGTTTTCAGGTATTTGTATAGAAAAAGCGTTGACACCAGGGTTGCCACTGACTTTCCAGAAAATGTCGCCAAACGACGAGCAAAAAGTCGCCAAAAGTCGCCATTTTTTTACAAATTTCGCCAAAAAAGTCGCCATCCTAGATATGTGCGGCATACATAGTAATAAAACTTTCCACTCACGTATAGCCCCGTAGAATACAGTACCATCCAAGACCCTTAAATTATATTGACGTTTCTCAATGCCAGTTGTATCGCCCGCTTCACCATGGGAGTGCATGGTGCTGCTTCTCCGACTAGCCGCAAGATGTGCGTGGTGGGGCAAGGGTGAATGAATGAAGCGCTCATGATATCCTTCCATCCCTGTCGGCTCGTTTCAAAGGTAAAAGTGTGGTAAACCTTGGGCGAAAACCGTGAAAGCGCTGTTTGTAGACAGCTTTACGTACCCTTATATGAATTAAAATGATTAAAAGGTTCATTGACGGTAACACAACAGAATTCTTGCAGGAACCAATCATTAGTGAGACTTACACTTCTTAAGTGTGAACTGATATGATAAAGGATGCCACCGACCCTTTCTTATAGTCACTTATATCTACACTTGTCAATCCGATGCGTTAATAATGAACAGGTAGACAATGTAGAATGTTTATAGCAATTGTTTTCATTGCACACGCTCACCGAGAACAGAGGAAAATGCCTCGATAAATAAGCTAAATGGGGGTACTGCAACAGTGAATAAGTCGCCAAGCTATTCAGAACAGTTGGAGCTTTGGCGGAACAAATGGTCGGAACACGCGGCCAACCCGTCGTCTAGCCCCTTCAGAAGCGAAACTTTAGAGAAGCTTAAAGCACCTAAAGCTATATACTTATAGTCAAACACTGCCTCCTCGTGGTTTGCGGGGCAGTCCGCTGACTTACATTTTGCTAAAATGTCGCTGGGGGACATTCGAGTACCTGCTGCATTTAGATGAATGGAGGAGATACACACGAGTTACAGGACGGACATACCGAATGACGCGTAATGTGCACGTTCTACTCGTGGTTCTAAAGCCAAGAAAAATACCGGGAATGTTGCCGCTCATTCATTGGAAAGACACTGAACTTAGGATGCATTACTCAGTGGAGACCTAAGCCGAAAATCGCCAAAAATTCGCCATGTCGCCATTCATAATTTTAGGTCGCCCCGGACCTCTCAAATTCGCCAATTTGGCGAAAAGTAGCCACCATTGGCAACCCTGGTTGACACGCAGTGGAGAAAAAGAACTAGGAGGCTCACCAGTAAATATACGGCTGGCAGTGCGGGCGATATGGCAACAAGGAGCATTAAGGGGAAGGTCAGAGAGGCGGAGAGGACTTATTGGATGACAGCGATGGAAAAGAAGCCGGCTCTGAGTAACTACCGAAAAGGAAAAAAACGAAATAAGGAAGGAAAGGTTTTATGATAATTCAAGGGGAAGCGCTTTACTGTTTCAGGCAAGGTCGGGCTGCCTTAGAACGCGTAGTTATAAAGCGAGATTCAGTAACGAAGAAGAACCATGTACATGCTGCGGGGGAACTAAGGAAACGATGGAACATGTACTGATTGAATGTGGCGATATTCACCCAGGTATACGTGTGAGCACGAGTCTACATGAAGCCTTGGGTTTTAGGGACAACAATGGAAAGCTGAACACGTCCGCGATAGAAATAAGTAAGAGCCGGTTAGAGTATTGGTGGCAGAAAAGTAGAGATAAAGTACAAAAATAAATAATTGGTGGAAAAAAAGGTCATTCTGCCTTAAGAGGCAGAGAGATGGACAGTGAATTTATATTTTTGGTATAATAACATCGATTTAATCAATGTAGATAAGGCATTAGGACAACATGAAACAAGGAAGTTTTTTTTTTCATTCTTTTTTTTTTTCTCCTTCGAGCCTGGTGGCAGACGTGTCACCGCCCCGTTATAAAGGGGACGCTCATAGCGTCCATCCATCCATCCTCATAACCCTGATGGCAGTATCGTCGTCGATGTGTCACGGTAGACCTGGGGTCTCTAACTAACCTCAGGTAGCGGGCCGAAGTCACGAAATTTATTTCCGCAAGGGCCGCGACAATTAAGAAAGATGAAAAAAAGGGGGGCGGGGGAGTTGATAGAACGCATTTCCCATATCTCATATATGGATCACTTCTGAAGGGGATTTGGCATCAGGATTCAAGAAACGCATCGACACTGATCTCTAGAATGACTTAATGGCTTAAATCTAGACGCCGATTCTGAAGTATACATATTTTGTTCCACGAATATGTTTCAACACATGAGGACCCCATGGGGTGCCTCACAAAGAAACAATGCTTGAGACCAGTCCCTTCTCTGTAGCTTACCCAAACACAGAGTTATTAATCGCAATAGGCGCGTATAAATAATATGAGTAGCATTTCAACAGCGAAGCTGTTCTTGTATGAGGCTATCATGTCCGGGGACGTGGTAACGCTGATCATAAACGGGTATGTGCCACAGAAATTAGGCAAATCCAACTGCTCGTCACGCAAGCAAAACAAGTATAGTATAGCCATGTATAGCATGGTGTAGCAAGGGTGCGGTAAAGAAAAGTGAGAGGACGAGGAGGGAAAGGAGAGGGTAAAGCATAGCATAACCATCCATGGCGACACGAAGGCAAAACCACGTGTAGCACAGCCATGTATAGTACCATACTGTGCATAGTCATGCATAGTATGGTATATAGTAAGAAGGTGGGAAAGGGCAGTAAAGTGAGGAGGATGGCAATGAGGAGGGGAGTAGGTAAAGCATAGCATAGCCAGCATAGTATGGTATAGCCATGTGTAGTATAGTATAGCAATGGGTGGGAAATAGAAGTGAAGGTGAGGAGGAGGGAAATAACGAGGGGAGGGTAGAATAGTATAGCAAGATGTAGGAAAGAGAACTGAAGGTGAGGAGTAGGAGAGTAGGAGTGGAGGGTAGAACATAGCACAGCCGCGTATAGTAAAGTATAGCAAGGGGCAGGGAAACAGAAGTGACGGTGAGGAGCGATGTCAGTGTGAGGAGGAAGGAAGCAGGAAGGAGAGGGTAAAGCATAACATAGCCATGTGTACTACAGTATAGCAAGGGGTGGGAAAGAGAACTGAAGGTGAGTGGAAGGGAAAGTAGGAGGGGAGAGGGCGCCACAGCATCATAAATTAAGGTTTTCTTTCCCGCCATGGACGTCGAGCAGGCTCCACGTTTGGAACGCCAGCGTGCGCTTGACCGTGAACGCGAGCGTCGCTGAAGCGCAGGCGAATCACTGCTCCGCACTTCCTACAGCTTTCACTAAGAGTGCAACTGCATACATTTTTTGGCGGCCTGCGCGAAGTGGTTATGTTTTCTGAATATTGCACGTGAAGTTTTCTGTTGGGATATTTTATACTGCAGCTTTAAACAGAAAGAAAACTGTATGATTATTTAGAGTAAGTAGTGTTGCCGATAAAGCGCCGTGAACTGTGGATGTGCAAGAGAACACTGATCGATCGTTTTCCACTCGTTTTCAGAAGCCTCGCATGGTTGCCCCGATGACCCGTTCGAATGCTTCGTCTTCTGCAAAAGCTTGGGACACGAGTTCTCTTTTTGCGTGGGAGTTCGCCAGCACCTGTGCTTGTGCAACACTAACACACCGGTAGACGGCTTTCGCTGAGACCCGAGAGAGCGCCTGTGCAGGTTTGTTCCGCTTGAAAATGGCAACAATAATGCATCCGTGTACCCTTCTGCTCCGATGGCGTGGTTGTGAGGTCGTGAGGTTGGTGTAACAAATTATTTGTCACTGGGAGCTAGGTGCAGTCACAAACGATTGTATCCGTAAACTTTATCAGGAAGTCGCCCCGAACGTTGTTCGTGGCTCTCCTCGTTAATGAAGTCACGACAAGCAGCGTCGCGAGCGAGCAATACATATGGATGGCTTGCATTGGCGTCACTGAAACCGCCGTGTTGGAGCACCAGCATGATGGGGACGCGTCGTTTGCGATGTCGCATTAATGTTATCAAAACATCACATGCAGGTTATTTTGTTATTCGCGCAAAGAGGCGTTCCTTGCACATCGTTATATCACATTGAAGCAGGTGAACCGGAACTTGTTTGTGATTAAAGCTGCCACCCTGGAGTGCCAGTACGTTCAGAAGCTGAGTCTATGACGTCACGTGCAAGTTATCTATAGGGAAGGCGAACTATTTTGGGAAGCCATTTCTTAGCCATAGCCGACAAATAGGGGTACTTCACGTCAGCGATGCCTGTGGTGCATTAAAAACGTTGTATTTCCTGCGCAAATGACTGACTGCGTATGGCGTGCTCCACAGTGCTCAACATTATTAACGGTGGCCTTAGTTGAGTAGTTGAGCACGCACAAACATTTCGATAAGGAAACTTCGCCAAGGCGTATGGCGAAGACAAGTGCCCTTTCTGAAACCAGTGTTCATTACATTGTGCACATGACATTTCAAGCATTTTGCCTTGCTTGAAGCCGATCGTGTTAGAAACAATGACTGGGTTCCGCATCTGCGTTCGGGCACAAGAAAACATGCCTGTCATCAGCTGAAATGTCGTCGCTGAAAATTAGTGCGCCACGCATACAGTCTCGTAACCATAGGACAGCCTTCTGTGAATTTAAAATGCAGCATATGCACAACATTATCCCGACCAGATCAAATTTATCTGGAATTATTCCCTTTACCGCTAGGAATGTTCAGTATTATTCATTTCAATAAAAATATTTACCACTTTATGTCATGCCCGAGTGGTGTATTTCCGTTCATTTACCGTGCATTAAGTTTTTCACGTATGTAGTATGACCATGTGTTTCCTCAACGTTAAAATTAAACCGCCTCTTTCATATTCTTTTCTCACTTTCTCAAAGCACTTTCTTTTACTGAGCCTGAAGGCATGAGGTTTCAACATCATTATTTTCTGTACTTGTAATCTATGCAGCGTAAAATAATTTAGGTCATATGTTTTTTGTACTTGCGTCAAAAACTCCGCATAATGTCTTGATGTTATCAGCGAATAATATCTTAAGTATTCTATCTAAATGTGTGTGTGTGTGTGTGTGTGTGTGTGTGTGTGTGTGTGTGTGTGTGTGTGTGTGTGTGTGTGTGTGTGTGTGTGTGTGTGTGTGTGTGTGTGTGTGTGTGTGTGTGTGTGTGTTTGTGTGTGTGTTTTGCTGCCGTGAAGTGTAAACGTCCCTCTACCGCATATTCTCTCTAATAATAGAGGCGCCAGCCTACGCGCACCAGTTTCATTTTTGCGTGTTTGTGTTCAAAGAATGGAATGGAATCTGATCCTTCTGTGCATTCGATCCTGTCTAGGCCTAACCTGGCTAGGCTTTTATTTTGTGTATGATTAAACTGTACGGGCGAGGAATGACCGTCAGCAGAGTCTAAACGACAGTGCAGCACATCGGAACTACGTGAGGCCGTGTGCGTCCGTGTCTAATGTTTTGTACGTTATTTCTTTGCTCTCCAGTGGAGGTGACCGCCAGCGGAATGTCAGCCACGGTGGCAACCAATGCGTACGTGCGAGATTCGAGCTCAATAAGGTCGAAAGCTGAGCGAGTTGTTGATTGATCATCATACCGTTTAGGCGAAGTAGCGCATATTTGACGAAGACAGAAAGGTGCGGTGTGATGAGCTTCGAGCAGTTATCTCGGCAGGGGGGCAGAGTGGCACCCCGAGAATCTTAATAAACATTGAGCCGTTTCTGTACTTCAGCACTCTGGTCAGGGGACGATAGGTGAACGCCGAACAACTCTAGGGCCAATAACGTAGCGAATATCACGTCTAGAAACCGAACAGTGTCAGGCTACGTGGAGGCCGCCGCTGACGTAGGCATGCCGGCTTCGAGGGTGCCTTACGAGCGGCGCCGTTGTATACGGACTCTCGCTGAGCCCGGTTTACCTATCTCACTCGTTTGAATATATTGAACTGCGGAATCTACATATTCTTTTCACTTTCGCCGATACTAATCTCTAAATCTCATATGATCGTTCACGTTACAACAGAATGGTTGAATGTTCATGCATGGTTGCACGTGTTTTTCACGACTACGACTTTGCGCAGCCAGGAGTTCTTTTCGGCGGGTGCGGGAGCGCTGGTTGGTGCCACTCCTTCCCGTGATCGATAATAGATACCGGTAGTCTTAATAATACAGTTATGAGGCACACTGCAGTGAGGGACTCCGGGTTACTTTTGTCTAGCTGGATTCCATTTACGTGTCCCTAAATCTAAGTTCACGGGTGTTCTTTCTTTTCACCCCTAAACTACCATGTAGGGTAGTCACCACTGCGGTGCGATGCGACTGGCGACGCTCCTCACCACAGTAATGTTATGAGATAAAGAGAGATAGAGAGTGGTTCATGAAAGAAGAAGTGAAAAGGACGCTGTTTTCTGCCTCCCCATCGGGGGGGGGGGGGGGGCACGGCTCAGCGCCCTTAGGGATATGGAAGGGGAAGTAGAGATGATAGAAGGAGAAGAGAAGATAGAAAGAAGGAGTGAGTAGCGTGGCAAAAGTGTCTAAACCGTCAGCGCTACTTCGTTTTACCTGGAAGCAAGTGCGTTGTGCGCACCATCGCGCGAACGATACGCCGCCGCGTATCACGGCCAGATGAGCCCGAGCGCGCAACGCCCGCTATCGCCGTTATTGCATCGCTTCATACGAAACTGCCAACTTTTATGACTTACCGTTAATGTAAGTAAAATAGCGATAATGAAGCCGCTAACGGAGTGTAATATTTATCTTAAGACCCGCAATAGACAGAGACGATACGCGACAACTTGAGTGAGTGCCCTATACGCACATTTGCTGCGGCGGAGCGTGCTGCATTTTGGTAAAAATAGGTTAATGTAGGGCATGCACCGATATTTTTCTAGATGTTTTAACAAAGTGGGGACAATGCCAAAGTATGTTCTCTCACTGTACATCGTGTCATTCATGCTTTAACGGATGCATGTTAACGCAGACTACACTGCAAACGGGTTTGAGCCTTTTAGGGAGTTTCGGGCTCGACGCATAACGTGCATCCAAAAGGTACTACGCAAAACCCCCTTCAAAAGGAGGTTCAAAAGGAGGTTTTATTTACATCCTTTAAGGGAGTGATTAGACGGAACTAAGGAGGTAAATTTGTGTTTTTATTGAACTCATTTTGAGGGCTTGAACGGAGCGCATTTGAAGTTTTTCTGGTTCTTTTGAGAGCTTGTAAAGCCTCCTTTTGGAGGTAAAGTTGTTGTTTTGATGTAAGCCATTTTGGGGGCTTGAACAGAGCGCATTGAGAGTTTTTCTGCTTCTTTTGAGAGCTGTTAAAGCCTCCTTTTATACGAGGCCCTAGAGCGGTTGCGAAATGAAAAAAAAATGTATATTTTAGGCAGTATATTACGTTCACCGGCCAATTTCAGCTACTATTCATCACTAGGACATAATAGAAAACGGACACCAAAGTATTTATGCACAATCATGACATTTGCATACAAGTACGCATGGCACAGAAATCGAACTCGCGACCACACGCACTCAAAGCAAGCACTAACCATTACACCACAGCGCCACCACTTGCAAGCTTGCTTTTTTTCGTGGGCTTATATATGTACCAATGTTATGTACAAAGCGGCTGGTAACCCGTCGGCACAACTTCGAACTTCTGTTCTTGTACCATCGGCGTGTGTTTGCTCTTGCGGAAGGTCAATGCATAATTTGTGGGGCGTCATGCAGGCCGAGCCGATCGACGTAAACACCTTCGGCTCCGAATTCTCCGGTTCACCGTGTCGTGCCGCTAGAAAAATTATAAACATGTGCCCTCTTCGCTCGCGCTAAATTCGTGAATACCAGCGTGACAAAGGTATCTTCAGATGAGCGAACGTATGTGCATTCCATGAGCGTATGCTGTGGAGCAATTTTCGTTATTTCTGCAGCCGCGAACTGCGCGCGTCCAGATGCGGCAGCGTGTTATGAGCGGTTCGAAGACCGCCTGCGTTCTCATATAAAAGTTACACACGCAGAGGCCCGACTTAAAAAAACATTGTAACGCGCCTACATTAAGTGCATTTAATGCGCGCGCACTGCCGCGAGCTGCACGCAGGGGCAGCAGCGCGCTCTGGGCAGCTGAACAAAAATCTGTTTCCGCAATTAGCGCTTAGTCGCAATGCACCCTTTAGCGCGGACCGCGTGCGTTCGCATATGAAAACTACACACGCAGAAAATTCCAGAGTTACAAGGACATTGTAACGCGCCTACATAAAGTGCGTTGAATGCGCGCGTACAGCCGCGAGCAGCGCCTTCTGAGCAGCTGAACGCTTATCTATTTCCGCAATTAGCGCTTATTCGCAATGCACGCTTTAGCACGGCATTCATTGATTCTCTATAACGCATATTCAGTATTTATTTGCTTTGATACTCGGATACTACCTACATTTCTTAATAATTAGCTTTTATTGGTAACCCGCCACGGTGGTCTAGTGGTTATGGCGCTCGACTGCTGACCCGAAGGTCGCGGGATCGAATCCCGGCCGCGGCGGCTGCATTTTCGATGGAGGCGAAAATGTCTGAGGCCCGTGTACTTAGATTCAAGTGCACGTTAAAGAACCCCAGGTGGTCAAAATTTCCGGAGCCCTCCACTACGGCGTCTCTCATAATCATATCGTGGTTTTGGGACGTTAAACCCCAGATATTATTATTATTTTATTGGTAAGCATCACGCCACCGCGTTAAAGCGAATGCCTAACGCGTGCCCCAAGGTCAAGGACAACCTCCCCAGTTTACCAGTGACAGGTCTCCCACAAAACAAAAAAGTTAATGTACTTGCACTTCTCTCTTATGAACGTCCATGTGTACTTGGCCCTCCCCTCAGACAGATGATGCAGTACCCATTAAAAAAAAAGCATTACCCTCTTCCTCAATGGAACAGCTGTTCTTGAGAAAATATGGTTCTGTTGAATCACTTCACAACAGCAGCAGAGAGGTTGGCTTGTTTGCAATTCAGTATTTCACAATTGTAACACAGAAACACGTGGACTGTAGCAAATATGCAGACAACTGGAAAAACTATCATATGTGCGCTCCCTCGTCCACCTGCACACTACGTTAAACTTTATTTATACAACAGCAACCTTCATTTATGCTACTATTGATAAAAGATCACCCAATCTACGTTAGAACACAGTGATGACTTTCTGTCTTTCTGTTGCCTATCTTCTACGATGTGTCATAATCTGTGAATCATCTGTTCAATATGTTTGGTAATAAAACACAAGCAGTTACATTGAGCAGGCAGTGTTTCAGCAATTTGTTTTGCAAGCACAAATTCATTTCTTCAATTTGCATGCACGACAAGTAGTGATACTTCAATTGATACAAGAACCAGTGGTTGCAACATTTTATTGGAATCAAAACAGCAGCAGTTCTCGTGTCAATGTAAGGATATAGGTATATATTTCCATCGTCGTGCACAGAACCTACTCCCAAAACTGAACACATGGAACAACATATACAGTACAGCCTAAGCACTATACATAATTCACAGCAGTAAAGCAATACGAAAGTAGGGTGTAAAATCTCATCATGATGCGCACTAACGTGTGCACTTCACCGTACCAGTATGTAAGTATAATCCAAAAAAATAAGCTACCCAAGGAACTTGGTGTCAGCCTACACAACGAAGGCAACTAATTAGTATAATAAGGCTAGCATCACTTTTGGGAAATATGAAACCGTGTAGACAGGCAGTTGCACAGTTTTTTATTGCATCAGTTTGCCCTATCGCATCAAAACATGTCGCACATGATTTTGGAGTTGAGTTTCCTACAAAAAAGCCCAAAATAGACCTGTGGTGTTGACTGTAGGTCCACTTACCAAGGTGCATAAAAGCATTCAGCAATGCCCACAAAATTACAAGGTTGCCTTCATATGTTGCTGCACATATTTACTCACAGATACCTGGAAGCCATCGTAAATTTCTGGAAGTGTGCTTGGGAACTTGTCGGCATAATCACATGACTGCAGTGTACCAATACTTCTAATATGCATAACAAGTACAGCCATGCTTCAATGTTTTTATGCCAGCTAATGCCATCTGTAACTCAAAAGTTCATCCTTAATTCCTCACTTGATGGCTTACGCATAATTACCACATTGAAAATAATCCAAGCACCATGGCTGCAACGTCAACTTGCAATTAGGCAATCACAGGCACTAAATAAAAAAATTCCTCTAAATAGTGACTGGTCGCTTTGCACATTAGATCCTATGACTTGATATGCCATGAGGATGAATAAAAATTGACCACACATATATAGAGACTGTCAAACAGTCAGGAGTTAATTTCATAGGTAAGGAAAACGTGAAAACGAAATCAGAACACACAGCAACAAAGGGGACGGAACGACACACTACTAACAACTGAAGCTGAACATGTGCGGCTTTTTTAGTCATGTGTGTTTATATCTTTCTGTGGTTTTGATTACACTTCAGTTACTAGTAGCGCACTGTCCTGTCTGCCCCCTTCATTCCTCTGTGGATGTGTGATTGTTTAGTCTTGTAATTTTTTCGTACCGTGTGTTTACATCTTTCTGTGGTTTCGATTAAACTTCACTTGCTAGTAGCGCGTCATCCTGTCCCCTTCATTTCTCTGTGCTGTGATTTTTTTGCACCCTCTTTAACTATGAATATACACCAACTCGCCCAACTGCCCCTGTTAAGACTTATGTTTGCTGAATAACACTGGGCCCACTCAGCGTCTTTTTAAACAATGCGAAATTTTCAAATGCACACGATATCAGAAAGGTTGTACGCAGTATTGCGCATAACACTCTGCACCAATACCAGTGTTGGCCTAAATGTGGTAAGATGTACGAGCTGTTCGACATAGTGTAAAGTGAGGCACATCAGGGTGTTCCCACAATCATGGGTGTCGGCAGGTGTTTGCACAAAGGGTACCTACCGCCATCAAGACACACCAGCACTTGACCCAACCCAAGCTACACCAATGCTCTCCTGCTCACCAGGCCGACACGTTACGCCACCTTGCACCCCCAAGACAAAATCCTGCCGACACTCATGCCCACAATACGCTTGACTTGAACACAGACTGGTGGGCAAGCAACACTTGCTGCTTTGCCAGAAGTGTATTCCTGAGAATTACACAAAAAAGATGTCCACTAAGATTTCTGTATACATAAAAATGAATGTCTTACCGAAGATTCGCACTTGACTATCCTTATTGCAGACATTTTGTCAAAACACGAAATACATACAAAATTGAGATGCTGCTAAGTATTTCCTTGTGAGCGTTTCACTTCGTGTGCACAGGGCGAAAAACAAACGGATGTAAAAAAATGTGAAACACCACCAGAAGTGTACTCTTGCCATGTTTACCATTATGTGGGTAGTTTTTGATGTCAGTAATCATTATAAGTACACTTTAAAAGGGTTGTGAATGTTAGCAAGGTCTTGATTAACCGCACCTACTCTGTTTAGGAGTGAAGATTGGGCAACTTGGCACTGAACCATGACAAAAATAAACAGCGCACTTCTAGTGAGGATAAACTAAGGCCTGGGCACAATAACAGCGCTTTCACCTTGTCAAATTGTGTCAACAGTCATGATACTATGTATTGACCTTGAAAACTATGGCAACATAATGCAAAACAGCAAATTAATGAGATGGAATAAACAAGATGATTCAACAATCTGGTTCAACAGACTCAACAGCTGACTTATATCAATGCGATTAAATTAGCCTTGCACATCTCCTAATGGCTAAGAATATGCACATGTAACCTTGGCAAATTGCACTGTTGATACGTGACCAATGAAGTTGCATTCCTTCCATGCCGTTGAATGGCCGTTCCTTCTTTTCTGTTTTCACTGTTTTCTGATTTGCATTGTTTTCACTAGCGTAAATGTTCACCCTTTTTGATTTTGTCACTTTGCAGATGGCATAGGTGTTTTGCCTTTGAATGTGCACGTTTCTTCTGCTTTGTCTTTCATGTTTCTTTTTGTATGCGTATATGTTTTGCCTTTGAACGTGCACACGTTTCTGCTGCTCTGTCTCTATTTTTGCTCTACTGGGCCTTGTGCACTTCTCAAGCTACCATTGTCGCTTTTCACTTGAGGCCCATTTCCTGTATTTTGCTGGAATAAACATTTATCCATTCATTCAATACCATAAAACGCATGTGCTCCACAATACACACTGCACTTAGCAGATGTCTGTCACATGATATGACCGTCATTTTATAGCTTTAACATGATTTATTCGTTCTAGCTAAATGAATCCAAGCTAATGATGTTAATGTACCTCGATATGCTATTTCACTGTTCCTTGATGCATATGTATGAATGTACAGTGCTTATGTACCTTAATATGCTATTTCAGGCGACGGGCAGAGTGCGCAATGCAATATTGTTGCCGAAAAGTCTTTTCACTTCCTGACAATCTGTGCTTCGGTGGGTTCTCACAGTTGCATGGCGGGAGAAAGATGTCCAGGGTAGTTGACTGTATCCAAGGTAGATGCTGCAAAATGAGAGCGCACGGTCTTGTCACATGTCAATGTACGCAAATTAACACGATGACGAAGGATTAAAACAAACAAATGAAGTTGGAGAAAAGAATAAATCGAAAAGAAAGTCGTCCTTTATGCACATTCCATCATGTGACAATGTGATAACCGTGGCCTTTTGCTCTAATGTATATTCCCTGAAAGCATCATGCCTCATTCACGCTTTATCGCAGGCAAGAAAATTATATCGTGCAAACAACTTTATCAGGGCGCACTCCTGGGTCGATTGACTGGTCGTATGAAGCATGAGTGATATTCACAGAAGTTCCAAAACATGCATCACACATCATTGCTATCTGAGTTTAGCGACTTAAATGCAAAGCATTTGTTAAACACTTCTACGACTTTGAACGGATCTATCTACCTATCTATCTAGCCGCCTACGACTCAGCTCGTGTGAGTGTTTCGTTAATGGGATGTATGCCAAAATTCGTGTGGCATGACACGACTGCATGAAGAACATGAATGATGGGTCTTAACTTGAAAATCATGATATGCATTTCATTAACGACATGATTTACACGTCACTCTCTTGGCTCTCTTGCGACTGTTTCGTTAACTTGATATTTACCAAAATAGGTATGGCGTCACAAGAATGTATGACGCACATAAACGACAGTTTCTAACGTGCAAATCATGACACGCTTGTCATGTATGGCGTTATTTTGACAACATGGTCTCGGGGGCGCTAGTGGCCGTTTCGCCTGCTTCATATAGACCAAAATTGGTATTGTGCAATGTGACTGTACATCCAACATAAATGACAGCTGGCAACATGAAAATAATGACATGCATGTCATGTACACACGCCACGCTCATGGTGCGCTCGCGGCCGGTTCGCTAGCTTGACATACACCTAAATTGATATAGCGTGACGTGATTGTGCGACGAACATAAATGACAATAGTAACATGAAAATAACGACATGTATGTTATTTACGGCATGGAGACTGGTGCACTCGCGTGCGGTTCTCTAACTTGATATCATACCAAGACTGGTATAGCGTGACGTGACTGTATGACGTACATAAATGACAGCTGGTAACACGGAAACAATGAATGACCTGCGTGTAATGTACAGCATGGGTTACATGCCACGCTCATGGTGCGCTGGCGGGCATTTCGCAAGCTTGACATGCCGATTTTCTTTTCTTTTTTTTTCTTGCTTTTCATAGCACTTTTCAAGTGACGCAATGTGCAGAGGGTCATCTACATGTGCGTAAGCGACGATAAGGGCTCGCAAAGAGAGAGAACATCAGTATTACTTACCATTTTTGTTCCTGACTGTGCCGAGCACGCAGGGCGCCCATCATCTGCTTGGTAATGCACAGCGGCACGCTCGCTTGAGTCGACGGGCCGTCGCGATTATCGCACTCGCAGCGCAGCATGTAGCACTGTCGTCAAACCACGCATATCACATCCAGCGGCGAGAACACAGTGAGGCTGCAGGCACAAAACGCGCACACACGACCGACACAGCTGATCACTTGAGAAGTGGCGTTCACAAGGCCTAGCCGGCGTAGCCGGCGTAGCTACGACGATCGCGCCGCCGCGGGAACGACTCCCTCCTCACGTTTCTTTCTTTTTAAATGCGAAGCATTTCTTAGCGAACTTCTGCGACTTTGAGCGTATCTATCTATCTATCTAGCCGCCTACGACTTTGTGCTCTCCTGGCCGTTTCGTTAATCGGATGTATACCAAAATTGGTGTGTCATAACATGGCCTTATTACGAACATAAATGACAGGTCATATCATGAAAATCATGACACGCATGTCATGAACAGCATGATTTACATTCCACGGCCTTTGGGCTCCCTGGCCGTTCCGTTAATCGGATGTGTACCAAAATTGGTGTGTCATAATATGGCCTTATCACGAACATAAATGACAGGTCATATCATGAAAATCAGGACACGCATGTCATGAACAGCATGATTTACATTCCACGGCCTTTGGGCTCCCTGGCCGTTCCGTTAATCGGATGTGTACCAAAATTGGTGTGTCATAACATGGGCTTATCACGAACATAAATGACAGGTCATATCATGAAAATCATGACACGCATGTCATGAACAGCACGATTTCCATTCCACGGCCTTTGGGCTCTTGCGGCCGTTCCTGTAATTTCATATATACCAAAATTGGTACGGCGTGACAAGAGTTCATGACGAACGTAATGACAGGTCCTAACATGCAAATCATGACGCGCATGTCATGTGCAGCATGATTTACATGACATGGTCTCGGGGTGCTCGCGGCCGTTTAAATGAAGGGATACATACGAAAACTGGTATGACGAGACATTCCTGTATGACGAACATAACTGACACGTGGTAACATGAAAATCATGATATGCATGTCATGTATGACATGATTTACATGCCACGCTCATGGCGCACTCACGGCCGTTTCGCTAGACTGATATACACCAAAATTGGTACTGTGCGATGTGACTTTATGAAGAACATGAATAACAGGTGGTAGCATGAAAACCATGACATCCATGACATGTATGTCATGATTTACATGCCACGCTCACGGTGTATTCGCGTCCGTTTCGCTTGCGTGATATACACCAAAATTGGTGTTACGCGACACGACAGTATGACGAACGTAAGTGAGACGTGGTACCGTGAATATCATGACATGCAAGTCATGTACGACCTGATTTACATGCCACGCTCATGATGCGCCAGGGGCAGTTTCAGTAGATTGACATACACCAAAATTGGTATTGCGCGACGCGACTGCATGACGAACATAAATGAGAGGTGGTAACATGGAAATCATGACATGCAGGTTATGTATGTCATGATTTACATGCCGCGCTCATTGTGCATTCCCGGCCGTTTCGCTAGCTTGGTATACACCAAAATTGCTATTGTGCGACGCCACTGTATGACGAACGTAAATGAAAGGTGGTAACATGATAATCATGACATGCATGAAACGTACGACATGATTTACATGCCATGCTCATGGCGCACTCGTGGCCGTTTCGCTGGATTGATATGCACCAAAATTGGTATTGCGCGATGTGACTGTATGAAGAACATAAATAACAGGTAATAACATGACAACTATGACATGCATGCCATGTATGTCATGACTTACGTGCCACGCTCATGGTGCATTCGCGGCCGTTTCGATAGCTTGATATACACCGAAACTGGTATTGCGCAATGTGACTGTATGATGAACATTAGTGACAGGTGGTAACATGAAAAAACAAAATATTCATGTCATGTATGGCATGATTTACATGCTCTACTCATGGTGCACTCGCGGCCATTTCGCTCCTTTGATATACACCAAAATTGGTATTGCGCGATGTGACTGTATGACGAACATAAATGAGAGGTCTTAACGTGCGAATCATGTTATGCATGTCATGTACGGTATGATTTACATGCCACTGTCATGGTGCGCTTCCGGCCGTTTTGTTAACGAGAGGTATACGAAAATTGGTATGGCATGACACGAGTGCGTGATGAACATAAACGGCAGGTCATGCATTTATATACCAGAATATGCGTTTCATTGGCATGGTGTACTCTAGACTGTGCATGCATGCGTGCATGGCAAACATGCGATATATGGTGGACTAGATGCCATGGCATGAATGATTTCATTTGGCTCAAAGACAAACAAGGCGATGTGTGCAGCTCTTTGCTGACTGCTTCGCATTACATCGTGGGATCTGCCGAATTTTTTTTGTTTTTTTTTCTTCTCGCGCGCATGCGGCGCGTAGCTTTGTCCCATTTCACTTCGGTAGCGCCTCGTCTCGCTTGCTTTTTACCTGGCGGGGGCGGGCCGCAGTAGGCTGCAGAGGCCAAAGGGCTTCCTCGCTTCCTCTCCAGCCGTTCGGAGGGTCTCTATATCTCTTTCTCTGGGCTATCTGTGCAAGGGATTTTTAGTGCGCTGAAGCATGCCGCCTCTTTCTTTTACTTCTTTCCCCCGCACAGCTGCATGCATGCCCGCCAGCACTGAAGGCATTACGGAAAGCTTCGGAAAAAAAAAGAGAAAACATGCCAGAGGAAATGAGATGGGAGTTTTTTGTTCCTCTAACTCCATTCGACGAATGGCGTCAGATAGTAAATTTACCTCCTTTCTTCCACATAATTTCTTAACGAAGTAAAATTGAGGACGCAGAACTTTATTACACCCACCTCATTACACCCTAAGGTAGTACTGTCCAGATGAAGGTAGTATTAAGGAGGATTGTAGCCCTTAAAACGCCCAATTCGGCTAGTTTGCGTTTGCAGTGTAGGAAAGAAAGATTCAAGAAAGAGTGGGAAGCAGAAGTTCGGGCGCTAAACTTCATCGGTTTATTCTAAATGGGAAGCCAAGAGAGTACAACACTTTGCGCATGCGTGCTTCGGTATTGACAAATTGCAAACACAGTGGCATATTAAAGATCTCGCTTTCAAAAAGATAAACAGAATTATCGCTAGTACAACACGTGCCTATCTTTTTAATGTGGAAAGCGTCCAAAAGTTCACTCGCTGACGTGTCACTAGTTCAGCCTACTATACTGATCTCACGAAGCCCATCTCATGCTCATACATAAAAATTTGATCGCTACGACAGCACGGAGCGGTTTGTATCTTACTGCACACATCGCGGTTGCCTGATCAGTTATCACTGTGACTGAACTTGCACACAGAACGTGCTTCCACATTCGTGCAAGCAGGATGCAATGAAACCACAGCAACGCTACTTATCGCTCAATCCTCCGTACTCGAGGCTTGCTTTCTAAGCAAGAAGATACGTTGTTTCATACAATGCTTCATAATACAATGCGCCATTTCATGATTACAAATGCGAAATGTCCAGAAAGTTGGAGTAGCAAGACATATACTTTTTTCTTCTTCTGCGTTTTGGAAATTTTGGGAACAATTGACGTGACGGTGAAGGTAAGATACTCCGCAGCACATTACTTGCACAGTGCTTGCGCTCGCCTCCTACAACCCACACATAAAAGTGATGCCAGATATTAGAGAACGGGCCGTCTTCTCAAACATCCAGAAGACAAGAAAAAAAAATATTTCCTGCAAAGTCATTACGACTATTCAGGGTTACTGTGTGAGGAATAGTGTGAAAGGCGTCCTTGCTGTCTAAAAAATTACGGTTGTAGTAAGTCGAAAATATTTTCCTGATGGGTGAAAAGAGCGGGCCCTAAGTTTTCTTTATAGAATCTATGTGGCACGCGCTTGGCTTTGTTGTATAGCTTGAACGGCAGTAAGATGCGACAGAATTACAGCGAACAAGCGCGCTAAGCTGTCACTCGCTGTTTAATATAGACCACAGGATAGTTTAGGTTATTGCGCTCTGATGCAGCACCAGATCTTACTGCGTGTAGAAACTTCACAGAGATCTATAGAACTTACTAAATAGCTCACATATCACATGAAAAAACCTAGAACAGTGTACGCAGTAGTCTACAGTGGCGGCTCATAGGAGAGGACGGGGCCTCACACGGCAAAATCTTATCTGTGGTTCACGCACCTGCTGTTTCCCGTGGGGCTGCATGAGTTTATTTTTTGCACAGGATGCGGTATCTGGGTGAGCCGAGTTCATTACACTCTCGCACAGCTCGCCAGCGATGAAGAGCGCAAAGTACATAATAATGCGCTTAGAGCTGTCTAGTAAACACCAGATGTGCGTCGGAGCGCTGGTGGATGAAAGAATGACCACCGCTTTCCTATTTCCTTTTACACTTGTAAACTTGCTATATCATACCGTTCCTTGAAGAAGGCAGCGCGAACCAACAGGGAGGAAAGGGCAAAAAAAAAAAGATACGGCGTTTTTCTTTCCTTTCTTTTCATTGTTTCGCGCTGCCTTCTTCAAAATGCATTGCCAGCGAGCCGACCAAACCACCCTTCGCGGATAGCTCTATAGATCACATTTATAAACAGCTTTTAGGCTACAGTTGCTCCTAAAAGAGCATAACAGCAAGCCCTGATGCTGTGCATAGCATTAGCAAAGCGGTAAGCCGATGGAAGGAAACATTAACGAAAGAAAAAAAATTCGTGGTTGTGGCCTATGATGTGTTAGCTGTAAGCAAACCAACATGTCTTCCAGCGCTCTCTATTCAGCCCCCCAAAATAGAAAGACGGACATTACCTCAAAATACATGGAAATCGTTGAAAATGCGAATAGCTTTATTCTTGGCATAAATGAGAGATTCTGAGGTACATCGTGAAAACGATGTGAGCAAGGTGAGAACCGAACCTGTAGGTTAAAATAATGATTTAACAAAATGCAAAAGAAGGGTGTATGATGGTAAAGCACCATGCTGCCGCCTCATGCTAAATTGGAATGTGTCGAGATATAACGACATCTGTAGAATATGAACTATCGTACGCGCCACTTCTATGTGGTCACGTATGTACAGTACTCCTCCCAAATTTTCTTCCTCCATAACGAGAATATGAGAAAGGAGCACTTGCATACGAAGATAAATTGAGACGAAACCTTCCCGGGGCGCCTTCTCTGACAGGAGCCTTCGTGACTAAATGTGTAGAGTGCAAATCAAGACGGAGCCACCATATTTCATGGTTGTCGCGCACACGTGCTCGCTGACTCTCCTCCGCTGCCTTCATTGGAAAGTTCATCCTTGTAGCTGCGTCAAATTCTGTACGTGGTACTTAACGAAGTTTTCACCACCAACACGATCCGTCATTGGCGTTGAGGGCTTCAGTTTGCTCTCGTGTGGCGCAGCGTTTACGAACCCGGCTTTTTCACACGCTTAGCGCCTGCAAACCCTTCACCCGCGGAGCAGAATCGCCGCAATTTGAACGCCACGCCAGCGAGGACTTCGCAATATGTTTGCACGACTCCCTTTAAATTGATGTCTTCGGCCTTAGAGACACTTCGTCGTGACCAAGCTACGGGGCCCGCGGCACCGGTGCTCGAACGGCGCTCTGTCAACAGGGCTTGTCGATGTCAGCCCATCATGCTTCCTTTCAGTTCTGTCAATGTGTCCAGGCGACAGTGTGGGGACGGTCTTGTGCTCTTGACGGGCACGTCTTAGCGACCGGCCGTTTGAAGAGGCGGCACCGCCATTGTGTCAACTTTTTTTTAACGAACGCGAAGTCTACGTGTCCACACAGACTCGGCCAACATAACCTCCGAGCGCAGGAGACCAGAGGACGCAGTCATCAGGTCGTCGCCCATTTCTGCTCGGTAATGCGTGATAGAGACTTTTCGGTCATTTCTGTTCGTTGCCCTAACCTACATTCTAGCATTTTACCTTACTTTATAAACCTAGCATTTTACCTTATAACGGAAGCTCTGCTGGTTTTGGTGCGTCGCATCGTTCCATTACCTATTTGCGAACAGTGAGCAATGTTCCTGCGTATTATGCAGGAATGGTAAACGTAACGTTAATAATAATAATAATAATATCTGGGGTTTAACGTCCCAAAACAACGATATGATTATGAGAGACGCCGTAGTGGAGGGCTCCGGAAATTTCGACCACCCAGAGTTCTTTAACGTGCACCTAAATCTAAGTACACGGGCCTCAAACCTTTTCGCCTCCATCACAGTAAACGTAACGCGTTTCAGGCAATGACAGACGAGTAGTGGCATAAGTGTGCGATAATAATGTGAACCCTGATCGCTGCTTTATCAGCGTGCTGAAATATCTGTTGAACGTCTTGTCTAATAAGTCTTGCTAAGTGAGTGTCATCAATGTGAAACGTTCGTATGTATAAGTATATATAACTTCACGAGTAATTGCTACCACCCTCAAAATACCTCTACTTTCGCTCACATAGGCAGCTCCTTGTTTGCTCGTGACTACTTCAGCGAGGATGAAACTCCCTTTTCCTTTTACTAAAGCCGCTGTATGTGTTTCCGAAACCCTTTGGATAGCATAGAACCACTGGAACAATTTGTTACGCATTGTAGTTCCTTAACACATTGTTTTTCTTTACTCTATGTGGGCAAGAATGCCGGTCTTTTGAACGTTTCACCGTAGTTCTAATTTCGCCATCAAACTGAAAACGCCTCGGCAGCTTGGGCCTTGTGGTGCTGTGCTGCTAAAATCGAGGCTGCCGGTTCGATGCCGGCACAGCGGGCGCATTCAGTCGAGGTTAAATGTGAAAAGAAAGCATTCGGGCGCTCAGGTTTATATGTACATTTAATAACTTCGGGTGTTCAAACTGAGTCCACAGTCTGCTACAGCGGCGTGCATAACTGTTTTAATCCTTTCTTTTCGACCTCGAAAAACCTGCGCCTCACGCGAAGCTAAGCGTTTCGAGTCTATTTCATGAAGACAATTTTCGTTGATAGCCTCTGTGACATGCTATTCGATAGAAACGAAGCCGCGAGCAGCGTTGGTTGTCTTGCGCCCTAAGTCTGGAACTCTGTTTTTAGTAACTTGTCATGTGAACATGTCTTTTTTGTGTGTGTGCAGGTGACTACCGAAGAAAATTTTTTATTCAAACTGCAACTTGTAAATCACAAGCAGAGTTTACAAATCTTGCACGCCCAATCCGGCTTATGCGTTGCAGTGTAAAGCAGTGTAGATTTCCATTCTTAGTTTTCGTTGCAGGCGCTACTCCTCTGCTGCAACCCCTGTCTTAGCATCGCTGTTTGCCGGCAAGCATGAAGATGATCATCTTTACCATTACCCTCCTAATAATTTCAGGTGAGACAATAAGCCTCATATTTATGGTTTTCCTTGTAATATTAGCGATGGCCGCTCGTTCATGTGCAAGCACATTATTAATAGGCAACGTTGTAAGCGATCGGAGGTGTCCGCAGGAATCGTCTCTAACGATGCGAGCACAGAAAGTTCCCGCTAACAAAGTAATTGCGAAGCGACGCAAACGAAACTGCCAAAAACGCGTACATATAAGTATATTTTACAAAATCGCCAAGCGCGTTTCGCTGTTCCTATAAAGTGAACGAAAGATCTGGAAATAATGATAACTGACACCATTTTCTGCAATGTTTAGTACTTATTCTTGTTTGTTAAACGATGGGCAGTGATTTATACTAAATTGGCAATGTATTTTCCATTTAATGTTTTGTTCTTATTTAACCACTGCAATAACGTTTGCGCTGCTTTTTCCAAGGTCCACTGTTCAAGAGTACTATTGTCAAACCTGCCATGACGCTAGAAGCGCCCTGACATCTAGCGTTTTGGTTAATGGTGATTGACGGCTTGGTCACGGAGATGTTGAACCATTGGCGATGACCGCTTGTGCCGACTTCCTCGAACTGTATTTGCTTGGATAATGTTTGACCTCAATAACTAATGCTAGACTTCGCTGCACTGGTAGCCATATTATGTTTTTTCGGTAGCAATATTTCTAATATTATTTTTCTTGACTATATAGGCAAGCGCTGTGTTCTTGTTGCCTTTTTTTTTTTTTGCTCTTGCGTCTGATTTGTTTCGTGCGCCATCATGGCAACTGTTTCACGTTGCCCAGCTCACCACGATGTTAAACAACACGTTCAACAGGGGCGTAGCCAGAAATTTTTTCCGCGGGGGGGGGGGGGGGGGGGGCGTTCAACCATACTTTATGTATGTTCGCGCGTGCGTTTGTATGTGCGCGTGTATATATATACCCAAGCAAAACTGAAAAATTTCGGGCGGGGGGGGGGGGAACCCCCCCAACTCCCCCCCCCTGGCTACACCCATGACGTTCAACTATATCTTTCTTTAAAATTCGCTCATTTAACATATGATCCTATCCGGTAACTTCCAGCGAACACTCATACGAACGTTCAAAGAGCCATTTTCTTATTTTATTCAGTATATTCAATTAGCAAGGACTCATTATTTTTCGAGCAATATGTGTTTAATATTTAGCGCTTTTTCCTAGCAATAGAATCTGATATCAGCCTATTTTTTGTTTCCGCGATAAGAGAAGAAAATAATCTTGAGATGCCTCGCATACGCCCGGTAGTCACACTCCTACGATATTTCCTATTAGCATTGCATGGTAAAGGACAATACAGCAATTCAATGCCGTAACGGTAACTTAACGTTAACCTGAATTTCTACGATAACATTACACCATCACATCTTGAGCAAAATACTTGAAAGCAGTACGATGAACGCGTGCAAATCAGCACAGCCGCAGAACATTGTCGAAATGGTCGAATGACAGACCCAGGTAAATGCTGATCTGAGATTGAAAGCAGCCCACAGCATCAAGAACACGTAGTGCATACTTCTTTTTTATCATAATTAACGCATTCCGGTAAACTTACATTACGTTACTGGTGCTGCTGTTGCTTTTCGCAGACTACGTGTGGCCTTGCGACGCCACAGGTTCCACTATCTGCTCACGCGCTTTCATGGTCATCCGTAAGTGTCCAGTTTTTTTTTGCTACCTTCCCTTTCACTTTAAGTATGCCTGTCGCCATTACTCATATACGTACCTAAGACTGACCCGTTAGTCTGGCGCACAGCGCGAGGTTAAGTTACCAAGAGGTAAGGTACAAAATCAAAGGGGTAGTCCCGCTGATGCAACTAATGCCGTTTCTTCTTCTTCAATTGGCCTGAAATTCCAAAATAGCCACTTGAAATTGGTAGCCACTTTAACGATCTTTCTCACACAACACTAGTCCAAAGTACTTTACACACCACTCTTCTTTAAATTAAGGCGAACGTCCCATGAACCGCTCACAAATTGTGACATGCGCACCGGCACGTTCGTGCCGGTTCGCATGTTCCAGACAGCAGTGCGGTCTGAAACAAGGAAAATTCATCCACCGAAGACCCGACACTGGAACTTTGTGAGGGGCGAGTTTAAGTGTAGTTCCAGACACCGGCACTTTCATGCCGGTGTCTGGAACTACACTTAAACTCGCCCCTCACAAAGTTCCAGTGTCGGGTCTTCGGTGGATGAATTTTCCTTGTTTCAGACCGCACTGCTTGGCATTCATAATTCGAGCAACCAGTTGCTACTTGAAGTGCTAGCATTCCTGTTCTCGCACATTGTTTCCCTGTTATGGCGTTTTATTTAACAACCTACTGTCGCCGACACTAGCTGGCAGGGAGCAGATAAAATGAGTCTTTGTTTCAAATGACAACGGGCGTCGTTTCGCCATTTGTCCGAATCAGAGCTTTGCTCGCGCATCTGATTCCAATGAAAAACATGTGAGACTACATGCAAAGCCATGTGCACTTCGAAATTTTCAAATATCGGAGACTCTCTTGCCTCGTGACACGTCATTGACGCCGCCACACTGAACGTTTATAGCGTTTCTCCTATTCTGTTGTTCTCGCCATTCACCCAGCTGTGTGTTCTGACGCTGCAATCAGTTCTCAAAAGCATCAGCAATTGTGCTTATAGACGGACAGTCCGTTGGGCTACTTGGTCTAACATCATTACTAATTAAATAGTGCGGAAAATTAAGACTCAGAGACAAGAAACAACGATAAACGAGGACGAGCGCTGCTGCTCGCAATCGCCTTCCTAATAGCAGGCCTGTTCACTGTGCTTTATCACATCATGCTGCTTGAACCGAAATTTCCATGGCCAAGCCCGGTGTTGCGAAAGCGGTGACGTCGAAATTAGGTCCGAACAGCATGATGTCCTAAAGCAGAGCGCACAGGCCTGCTATGTAGCAGCGGCCGGTATAGCCCAGTGGGTACGACACTCAGCTCCTGAGCAGCATGTCGTAGGTTCGAAACCAGCTATCGCCAAATTCTTCGTTTCGAACTTCTGCTTTTTATACATAATTTTATTTATACCGATTAACGAGGCGAAGCCAGAACGCAAACGACAGCTTGCGTGGACAATGAACGCAGTGATCACATAGGCTTGCGAGGGTCGTGGCGCAACGGCGATGTTCTCTCCCCTCACCTGGTGCCCCTACAGCAAGCGTTCCCTTTCCCCCCGCTCAGCTGCGCACGTGACGTGGCCTCGCTGCCAGCGGTATAATTGAGGCGCCATTTTACGGGGACAGATGCCGACTTTTCCGCTCAATGAGCCATTTGAATGTTTCGCTTCAATAACGGAGTTCAAGAAGTCCAGGGCACCTTGCGTCTGAGTAGATGCAGCGTTAGAGCAGATGTGTGAATGTTTGTGAATATAGGAACCTTTCAAAGCCACCCGAGCCCTATCGTTTGCATAGTTGCTTATAATCTCCGTCTTGTGAAACTGTGCTTCGTATCCGCGCGCTGTGATATAGACAACCAAATGCGCACACTTCTCATCTCTTTTTCTTACTTTTAGCGCATGCCTTTTTTTAAGTTCGGCTATTTCCGCACACCTTATGAAGGGACATGCATGCCTGGTTTGGAAATCTCGTTAGTTGTTATCGCAAATTCGAAGGCAGAACGCGGACAACCTATTAATGGCTGTAAATACCACAGTGGTAGATTCTCGTTCGCAACGTTCTTCAGGTTGTGCGAGTATAGGGTGCCTCGATGCCCCTTCGCGCCCCGCTGCCCTCAGAGAGCGATGGATGATCTGGCTGTCCAGCCCCGACCTGGAAGACCAGCTGCGGCTCGTTACCATGGGGCCAGGCTGCGAGACGCATATGGATTCCCGTGAAGAGGGGACCACTTCCTTCCGGCGCATGCTCTGAAAAGCTCTTTAATAGAGTTTTTCATTCATTCATTCATTCATTCATTCATTCATTCATTCATTCATTCATTCATTCATTCCGCTGCCGCGGCGCGCGCATCGAAGCACTCTATGTGCGAGAGCTTATGCATGTAATACATGACTAAGGGTCTCGCCGTCGGTCGTAGCTTTCAATCCTTTCCGTTCCAGCTGTGTTCTTTTTTCGGGCCCAGCAACAAGCAGCTCGGGAAATCTCGCTTGCCAAACTGTTTATTATTTCGATTGCCATAAAGAGTTGGCAGTAGCACACGTCCTCGTCCGTGTCGTTTCTTCCCGAGTCCGTGTCGTTTTTGCGCTCATTTTATTAGTAACATTGTGTTTATGGACGGCGACATTCGTGTGACCGCGGTGAACCACTTCGACAAGCTTTATTGTCCACATTAAGTGCTGAACGCCAAAGGACCGACAGATTTCATGTCAAAAGAACCGTCTCCGCAAAGTTTACGTGTAAAGCTAGCAGAATTACTAAGCCGCAGAACCGCATCTAAATGCCGGCTGCCTTTTCTCTACGGCCAGGCCTCGGTTCTTGCAGAACTTCTAAGGACGTTTTCCTGCCAGAACTTCGGTTCTTGCAAGAAGCTTCTTATAACGAGTGGTGCACTGCCAGAATAGGCGTGCGCCCCGAGGAGGGGGGTGGGGTCGCCCTTGCCTAATCATCTAAGGGGGACGGCAAGTGAGCCCCCTATCTTTACTGAGTCAGACCCGTACCGTCATTCTTTAATGTGCAAGGTTATGGCCCTGCGGCTTTTTGGCCATAATAGCGGCTGAGGACCTCTTATATCGCATTCCAAGAACGGTTTACTTCCCATTTTTATCCCCGGAAAGCCGAGCAGCGTGTCATTGTGAGCAGTGCGTCATTGCTTAATTTTCACTTTTACATCCATTGCAAAGCTTATTTTCTTTCGGACTCGGCCAGTTGGGTGGGGGGGGGGGGGGCAATTGTATGGATAGTTGTATTCCCAGCTGCACTGCAACTGCCTTCCTTTTCATTCTTGGTTAGTCTGCTCACCATAAGGCTCCTTCGGTGAGTTTGCGAGCAGACTGAGTTCGAATCGGCGCCTGCTACGCAGCAGCAGCTCAACAGTGACTTGAGGTAACTTTGCAACAAAGACTGTAATTTCTAGTACAATAACTTGAGACATTTCCAGGCCCCTTTGGGTTGGAGAAACGTTATGAGGTGAAAATGACGACAAAATAGCTAGATCTATAAGTTTAATCGTCTTTGCTGTCACGTCCTTCATTTTACCTTTTTCTATGTTGTTTCACTTTTAGTTCTGAAGGAAAGAGGATGACTTGCCGCCGGCAGGGACTGAACCTGCGACCTTCGAATAACGCGTCCGATGCTCTACCACTGAGCTACGGCGGCGGTCATCCCCCCGTCCACTTTATAGGGTATATATGTGCATTTAAATCTAGGAGTGTTAGCCCTTAAAAGTCATCTTTCCTTCATTCATAGCGACAGTCTTGTTCTGGCAGACTTCATGCCTTCAGGTAGTATGCGAGGCATTATTGGCCAGCTGCCAGCTCGTAAAAATATCACGTGCTACGTGACGCCAAAAGGCAGAAGAAGAGTGTTCCGCACTCGCCGTCAAGGTTGCGATCGGCGCTGACTAACACTCCTAGGTTTAAATGCACATATATACCCTATAAAGTGCTTTTTTGTGGAATTAATAGTGCTTTTTTGTAGGTGGAATTACGCGAAGCGTCAGCCCATCGATTAAGACAAAATGACTGGCTACTTCTGTGGCAAAGTATAGAAAACATGGATTCACGAGATCCATGTCACTTCTTTCATGCAGTTCAGTACCGTCAGTGCCCCCTATGTACGGTATTCCAAACATTAGGCCTACTTCATATTCATTGACAGCAATAGATTGCTTGCCTGACCGGATGGCAAAAGGGATAGTGCTGAAGTCTCAGCAGGCCCGTAGCCAAGGGGGCTGCTATAGGAGCCCCCCCCCCCCCCACCCCCGCCCCAAAATTCTGATGGAGGGGGGTGTTGTACCGAAAATAAATATTAAAGATGTGTTTTTCTAAAATAGCCAAGACCTTCAGCAAGTGCCCCCCCCCCACCCTTCCCAAAGAAAATCCTGACTACGGGCCTGAGTCTCACCTACGTTAGACTCTGTAATTCCAGCCTCGAACTGTTGGACATCCTCGCTTCGTGTGGGTTGCCTTCCTTTTTAAAGACAATGGATATGCTGTAGTGGGGAGTCCTGTGCGTGTGTGCTTGTATGTGTCGCTTAGCAACAGCAATTTTCTCATTTTCACATGTGTCGCTTAGCAACAGCAATTATCTCATTTTCACATCTTTTCTGAACTCGCTTCTTGAACTCTTACTGATGCAGGTAAAAGCTTCGGCTGCCCATTTGGGTCCAACGAATGTTCCAAGTACTGCAAGGAAAAGAAGGCCCAGAAAGGAGGATACTGCACTGGGAGATTCAAAGAAAACTGCGTCTGCTTTCGGAACTGAATTTAACAGTAACGTTTCTTTGACACCAAGGCATTTCTATGCCTGCGCGTTGACAAACTGAGCGAAATACAGCCGGTCGTACAGAAGCATAACCCTGGCTTCCTCACTCGTTGAATACCTCAATTAGACACACGCTATCCGTACATCTTACTCGCTCACTCCTACACTCACTCACTATGATCAACACCTCGTGCTCACTCGCGTTGACCTCCTTGGTGAATTCTGACTGCCACTGATTATCCACTTACAAATCAATTTATTGTGTAATCTACTCATGCACTCATTTTGATGTCTGTCCCTTTCTTTTTTGAGTAACAGTAAACAAAAAAAATCCTGCCGGGGACTCTGTTTTTACACACTCTTACAGATATGGAAAAATGGCAAGTAAACAAGTTTGGGGTAAAAGGCAGAGCAGAAGCGCAACGTTAGCTGCAAAAGCGCCTACCTATGTCTTTTTACAGCAAGCTCTCTAACGATTGACTTGTGGGGCTAGCCGGGTAATTTCAACGTGGCTTTATTTTTCTAAGCCAAACAGGCTGGCCGGCGTCAACGGTGAGGTGAGGCTTGCGCCGTTTGCTCACTTCTCCGCAGTCACTCGAATGAGTGGCTGAGTGAGTCGAGGCTTCGTTCTAGCAGCTTAAAAAATCTCCGATCCCCTTCAAGAGGTCTCCATACGGTATGAGCAGTGCTGGGCAGTATCGAAGATACATGTATCTTAGATACTATATTGATACCCTTTGGGTATCTTGTATCGCGATACATCTCGGAAGACGAGAATCTGTATCTGTATTTCCGATACATGAAATAATGCATCGTGTACCTTAAGATACGAGGTAATACTATCGCACCACTACCGTGCGAAACAATAAGCGTTGGCTAAACTCCACTTCTCAAGCTGATGCTGTTGCCATTAAGCTACCTAAATCAAACTACAGGCAGTGAGATTTTTTTTTTTATATTTCCGCCAGAGTCCTCCAGCGAGGGCAAGTGATGAGGGTGCGCGTCCCTATTGGGGGAGCAGAGCCACATGTTGGCGCTCGTGCCACATCGACAAAAAAAAATAAATACTCGCGCGAACGTCTCCACGCAGCCGACCTTTTGTTTCATGTCGAAGCGAAGCGCGAGGAAGACAGGACACAGTAAAGAACACACAGCACAGGCGATTTTTTTTCTTCTTAGTTGTGTTGGTGCCACGACACCTGCGCATAGCCACTGCACTGTGCTGCGAACTTCAATGCGTGCGACGTCTTTTGCGCAAATTGTGATGCCGCTGTAGTATCGTTGTCGAAGTTTCTCTTGTGTGGTACTTCGTTACGAAGTCTGAAGAACAGAAAAATGGGGTTGCTTTACGTATCGTCACATCAGAGATTTGAAGGAACTTGTGTATATAAGTTTGACTTACATGCGATGAGATTGGCTGATATGCAAATGAGATTGTAACAACCATCACACTACCGGTACCGATGCTAGATGTAATACAACAAACATACTATACGTAACAGAAGATATCTAGGAGTTCTGTATCTTTGTTTTTTCTGCTAAATAATTCAAGGGGTGTTTTTATATATATATATATATATATATATATATATATATATATATATAATATTTATATTATATATATATATATATATATATATATATATATATATATATATATATATATATATATATATATATATATAGTAGAGCGAAATCGCGTTTGCATAATAATAATGAAAATTATAAGCAGACATCTTAAAGGGACACTACAGAGCAAAACGATTTTTCTGATATTAGTAAAGGACTCTTTCACGATACCAAGAACACCACGCTTGCTGCGAGAAGACACTTAGTAAGCGAGAAAACACGCAAAAACAAAATGTGGGTGGCGACGCCACCTTGAAGTTTCCGCACCAATCGTCGTGACGTCACATGTTTTGACTACGCCTACTACGGACTACGTAGTTCCTAATCGGTAAAAATGAAGTACATTGTCCTCTGAGGGGGACATAGACTCAACATACCAAGTTTGGGGTAATTTTGTTGAGCCAATGGCGCCAAAATACGATAAGTACACTTTGAAATCCGTGACGTCACGCGGGGAGATTTCGGCGCGAAATTTAAAAACGAAACTTTGAACTTAATTTACTCGTCTAATAATAAACCTATGATGGCGCAATTAACGACATTAGAGTTCTCGGAGCGCAATTTATCGATCTAAACCGATTCATTGTTTTTCTTTAGTGTCCCTTTAAGGGGGTTAGCAAGGGGATTCGAGAAACAGTATAATACCAAATACTCAGTTTTTCGCATGAGCGTCTCCACGAGTCGCTTTATGGGGTTTTCCATAGGGACTAAATTTTCTATTGTCTGACCTTAACAGGTAAGTTGACGATACTTTATGCTTAATTGTCGCAGCTATTAGGGGTGCCACCTGTATTATGTTTACATGTATTCACGGTGATCGTTTGATAGGGGACCGCCTTTCTGTTTTACTTAGGTATATTTAGGTACATTTCTTTTTCTTTGTTATGTCACCGTAAACTTTCTTTTACTCTTAAAAATCAGCAGGTAATCGGAGCTATAAGTGGGAATAGTGCGAATATAGCACCGGCGTATACGTACTTCTTTGATCGTTTAATATATTCATATGTGCAATGCTAATTTTGGGAATGTTGTATTTTCTTTCGCGCTGTTTTACTGTTGCCTGTAAAGTGTGATAGGCAGTGGACGTTTTCGAGCCCGATTTCGAGGCTCTATGTCAAATGCTCGCAAAACAATCTGGGCACTAATCAGTATCCGCACAAGGTGAATATATCTGAGGTTTAACTGGAATAAAGTCTTCATTAGCGGTACCCTAATCAATGCTGGGGGCAAACAGTACAGCTCAGATAAGATAGCAGCTCCCGAATGACCAAAAGAACTTGGTGGACGCTTGAGCTTCGCCTTCAACAGTACAACGCGATAGCGCAATTGGGCCTCGTTCACATCGCCTTCTCAAGTTCTCATTCACTAACCACGCTTCGCTTCTGGGTGGGCACCGCAACCGTGCCGCGAGGAAAGGAGCGTCTGCACGCGTAGCATCGGTCGTTTTAAAGCTATCCTAGAATGGCTACTGCAACTAAAAGTTGCGAAGTGTTCGCTACGCCATAATTCATCATTCTGCGAACTAGCGAAGTGCCCACTACGCATCCGTAAGGCAGCACGCGCACCTATGCAGCTACACGCTTTGTTGATGCTGTTGGTGATGATAATGATTAAATATGCCTGAGCGCTTTGAAAAGGGTGGGCCTTTAGACCATCGACTCGTTGCGTATTTCACATGGTGTGACGCATGGTGTTATTTTACGCTTCCGACAACTGTTTTTTTCTTCTGCAATTTGGGAGGTGTATCCCTCTGTGCATATTTTCCATATTCGTACTTTTCTTATAAAGTATTATTTTGCGGCTGAAAAATAGTTCTTCCGGAAGCATGCAGTCAGTGAACACGCACCCCAGGACAAGCCCGTCGTATGCGCTCCGTGCTTACCCTTCATTTTTTTTAACGAAAACTTCCCGTACGAAAACCAAAATGCTTGTCTGTAGTCAGCTGTACATATAAAATTGTCGGGTAACTTTTGCATACCTGATTTAAAGCTAAGGTGATCCGAAGGCGCTGTGAGCGTTTTTATTCGCGCTTGACGGCATCTGTTCGAACACATTTAGCTCCTAGCTTCATTACAGCTTCTGTCTGTCGCGCCTGTCGATAAGTTGAGATGCTGAGGGTAAAGAAGGTCTTTAGCAAGCGTAAATGTCGCGGTAACCAATACAGTGCTCTTGCAAATGCGAATGGATGCCGGCGACGTATACTGAGGTGCCGAATGCTGAACCAACAAGCTCTTCATCGTTGAGCCTCTCAACGTTTAAGCGTACTTCGAGGAGAATCGCGTACAGGGTGACAACGAGTATGCTCTAATGGACATGGATATTATTTGCGATGCCATTCGACAGAATTGCGCGTGCAAATTGTGCGGTGGAACAGCTCAGCTAATCGAAATTGTGTCGCAGAGTCTTTGCTGTCTTTTGTTTAGGCTTCACAGTCTAAAAGATTGTGACAATGGACGTTGTTCTTTCGTTTTATTATGGCAGTAACGCCCGTGCCGAAATTCTGAAATCCTTAGGATTGAAGCCTCGCCAAAACATAGTCAATTTGCTGAAAAAAGTGGACCCTGATCAACGATGCCTTGCGGATAGAGCTGCACGACAGCTCAAAAAAGAAAAAAGACAAGCAAGACGACAGGCTCAAAAGTGAAAAAAATTACTTTGGCAAAGATAACCAAGATCGTGGCTACTAAATAAAATAGTTTAACTGTGTTTGTGACAGAATATGTTCGCTTTTCGGGTGTTTTCTTATTTTATACTTTATTAGCTCAAAACCAATATTTTTTTTTTATTTTGGTACCATTATTTCCTATGTACTCCAAGATAACCATTTGACTGTTTTTCGTTGCATTCTCCATAAGTGTATACAACTACTGTGACAGTATTTAAATTATGCACTTCAGAGTTTCTTGTTAGAATTAAGTTTTGAACTATGCAAATTAACTCAATATGTAGGTCCTAGTGGTAAAAAGTTCACCAAAATAGCAATTTCAGTCAGATTTTAATGAATCTGGTATAGTTAAAAGAGCGCGAAATTTGGAAGAAAACAGTATATGTATTATGTGGATATCAAAACGGTAAGGAACTGTGCGGTTGACGAAACACAAGAAGTAGTACACAGGACGAGCGCAGACTAACAACCAGGTTGTTAGTCTGCGCTCGTCCTTTGTACTACTTCTTGCGTTTCGTCAAGCGCGCAATTCCTTATGGTTTTAATGTCGTACAACTAGCCCCCCAACGCACTTATGTTGATATAACTTTGTTACTGAGAAAACGATCCCTCAACATGGTCAAAAATGCATGGGACCAATATATAGGGGCCTGTGCCCTTAACGCTATCCCGTTGAAAGTTTTCGTGCGATATTCTAGCACGATAATAGCTCCACATAGGCGAGAAAAATTCACCATCCTACAGCTTTTCAGAATGACACTACATGAATGGGACAAGCCGATGCGACAGCGGATAGAAAGAGCCACTCTACAAAGGAATTGCATCGCCCTATACAACAGAAAGCATCGGCGTAAGCGCCCTGAAAATAACTCACCAATGCCAGATGGCACGAATAGGCTGAGGGCTCTCATTTAGTGTTGTACTTCTCTCATTTTATTCTTTTTTTTTTTGTCTTTCATCATTGGATCACATCCCACCATACGGCTGTTATATTATCGAGAACGCGCACATGGAACGAGCGGCGATAAAAATGAACTTGCGTACAAAAAGTAAAATTGGAAAAGATGACCCCTTATAATGTTGAACACGCAGCTGCAATTAGTCGCAGCATGCAGCTCAGTGAACTAACTCGGCAGTGAGCAGCTGCAGTTTGAGTGGGTGACATGAGACACTGTGTGGCCCTTGCACACTGGGCGCCTTTTCCTTGCTTGAGTTTGGATTCATGGCAAAACATGGATTATTTTTTAGGTCTATGATGCCTGTGACATTACGTCAATCAAGTCACAGCACTCCGGTGGACCGGCATCGCCTACTCTGGCTTTTTCGCGCATGAGATACGCTGCAATAGTATTAACGCGACAGCGTTAAAGAGCTTGTTTCGCAGAAATTCCGGTGTCGGCGGCGGCGGCGTGTTTGGTTGTGAGCGACAAAGCAGCGTTGGCCGTGAGCGAAAAATCGAGGTAGATTCTAATAAAGATAGGAGCCGGAAGGCGTTTGTACTTTGGATTTCTTTGCGGCACAGCTTAGGTCTCCACCGAAAAGCGATGGCAGGCTAGCGATTGGGAAGGCGATAGTGCGTGCGCGCGTGTGCGTGTGTGTCAGTTACTCTAATGACCAGCGGTCATCTTCTCGATACATGCCCTCCCTATGCCCATTTCTCCTTTTTGATTTCGACTAAGATGTCCTTAACACGCGTTAGTTCCCTCACCCACTCTGCTTTCTTCTTGTATCTTATGGTTACACCCAGGCCCGTAGCCAGGAATTTTTTTCGGGGGGGGGGGGGGGGGGGGGGGCACTTGCTGAAAGCCTGGACTATTTGAGAAAAAACGCCTATTTTCATCATTTGTTTTCGATAAAACACCATGTGTCATCAAAATTTCGGGGGGGGGGGGGCTGCCCCCCCCCCCCCTCTGGCTACGGGCCTGGTTACACCTACAATTTCTCTTTTCATGGCTTGCTACGTCGTCCTCAATTCAAGTTAAACCTTTTTTGTAAGCCTCTAGATTTCTGCCCCGTAGGTAAGTACCGATAAGATGCAGCTTTTATATCCTTTTTTCTTTAGAGGTACCGGTAAACTGCCGTTCATATGATATGAGAATACCCGCCAAATGCACTTCATTCTTATTCTTCTGGTTAGATCAGTCTTATGGTTGGAATCTGCGGTCAATACCTACCCGAAGTAGACGTATTACAGGTAAGGTGCAGGCGTTATATCATTTTCTCTTGAGATATGCTAGTAAACTGCCGTTTATGATCTAAGAATACTAGTCAAATGTGCTCTACCCCATTCTTATTCTTACAGCTAATTCATTCTCATGTTTCGGATCTGCGGTCACTGTCTACCCTAAGTAGACGTATTCCTGTAATAATTCCAGTGCCTCGCTACCTATTGCAAACCGTTCTGCTTTGCCTGTTCAATTCAGTAATTATGCTTTGCTATTCGTCCGCTGATTTACTCAGCACGGCCATGTCATCAGTGAAACGCGGGTTACCCACGGTATTTTAAATGCGAAGCATTTAAAATACCAGAAGTATTTTAAGTGCGAAGCAAAAACCGACATCGGCAGCGTTGACCCGACGAATGGAAAGAATGAAAATTAGAATCCCAGCAGGAATCGAACCTAAGCATTCTGCGTGGCAATCTGGTACTCTACCACAGAACCACGCCAGGTCTATAAAGTGGTTTGGAGAAACAGCCTATGCAGGCGTAATGTCGGTGCAACGTCAATTGTGGTTGTGGTGCTGGCTATCTAATTTTACAAGAAAGCAATAAACACTACATATGTACTCCTGCGACACATGCGTCATATCAGATTAACGCCTGTGGTTCCAGTGTTGGCTCCGCTTTTATAGCAGTCTAATAAACATTACATTTGTATTCCTATGATTCAGCAAGCTATATTAAATTATTGCTCGACCCCAGAGGAATACATTAACGAAAGTTACGTGTGATATTCACATGAGTGCACCATAAAGTGCACTTCGTTTCGATAATACTGACGTATGTAATCTAACGTGAGGGCTGACGTTACGTCGCACCATAAGTTACCCTTTAAACGCCAGTGTTGTCTACGTGCCTGGTAAGCCCACGATGTGCACACAGCTACTACACTTACGAAAACACGTCGATCCACCTCGTAACGCTTGGCTCAAAGCCATAAAACACAGCATTGAAGTACTCGGTGACTGCTTCGCATGAAACCGATTCTCACAACGCGTGGGACCTGCCGAATTTTTTTCATTAACTCTTATCCCTAACTCTTGGCTGTGAGCGTAACAGAATCTTGGAAGAATGCTTACATCACCTGGATCCATAAGAAAGGGGTCGTCAAGGCACGTCTGGTTTCATGCCCTACAGTGGGAGAAGGGATTAAAGGGCGAAGAGAGAGACAGAAGAAAAATCTGGCAGATTCCACGCACTGTGAGAATCGATGTAATGCGAAGCAGCCAGCGAGCAGCTGTTTGTCTTCGAGGCTAACCAAGACATTCATGTCATGACATGTCGCTCACTATCGCATACTTGTCATGTATGCATACATGTTCCATCGGGTATATACCTTGCTGATGAAACGTATATGCTGGCCTAAACAATGGAGGACCTGTCATTTGTGTTCTTCATACATTCATGTCGTGTCATATCAGTTTTCACATATTAAGTTAATCAAACGTACGCGAGCGCACCAAGACCGTGTCACGTAAATCATGCCATACATGACTTGCATGTCATGATTTTATGTTACCACCTGCCATTTATGTTAGGCATATACTCATGTCACACGATAATAACTGATACATGTTATGTTAACGAACGGGCCGCGATAGCACCATGAGCGTCGTATGTAAATCATGTCGTACATGATTTACATACGACGACATACATGATGTCATGCTTTTGATGTTACCACCTGTCATTTATGTTCGGCGTACACTAATGTCACACCGCACCAAATTTCATACATGTCATGTTAACCAGCCGGCCGTGAGAGCTCCATGAGCATGTCATGTAAATCATGCCGCACATGACATGCATGTCATGACCTGTCATTTATGCCAGTCATACACTCTTGTCGCGCCATACCACTTTTGGTATATATCAAATTAACGAAACGGTCGCGAGAGCACCAAGACTGTGGCGTGTAAATCATGCCACACATGACATGCATGCCATGAGTTTCATGTTACCACCTACCATTTATGATCAGCATAAACCCATGTCACACCGTACCCATTTTGATACACGTCATGTTAACGGAACTTCTGCGAGAGCACCATGAGCGTGGCATGTAAATCATGCCATGGGGACATGCATGTCATGATTTTTATGTTACCACCTGCAATTTATGCCCGGCATATACTCTTGTCACGCCATACCAATCTTGATACATGTCATGTTAATGAGCCGGCCGCGAGAACACCAAGACCGCGGCATGTAAATAATGCCGTACATGACATGCATATCATGATTTTCATGTTACGACCTGTCATTTATGTTCGCTATAAACTCATGTCACGCCATACAAATTCTGGCATATATGCAGTTAATGAAACGGCCACGGGAGCACAAAGCCGTAGGCGGCTAGACATAGATACGCTCAAAGTGGCAGAAGTTCGCTCAGAAATGCTTCGCATTTAAAAGAGAGACAGAATCACGCACACACTTGGGGGAGCACATAAAGCCTTCAGGCGGTCGCACGGATATGTTAACTTTAGGTATTTCAGTAGCGATTTGATAGCCTTCTGTGACTTCGAAGCATATGTGTATGGTCCTAGAATCGTGGTTGCACAAAAAGGTCTTGAGTCCTGTTGAGTGAGAAGCATCCGGTTCGGGCATCGCTGAGTGTCACGGCGAGCGCAGCTGTGCAAGACGTGTTCAGTTGTCTGTTCGGTTCCGCAGGAGACGCATGCAGAGGTGTCCGCCATTCCGATGCGAAACGAGTACGCCTTTGTGAATGCAACACCAATCCAAAGGCGGCATAATAGCGTTGCATCGGAGCGGGGAATTCGCGAGGGTAGCTGTAGCTTCAACGAAGGATCAAGTTGAAGTAAATGACACCTTTCGAAGCTAGGATACGACCAAAAAGTGTGTGCAGGGTTCCGAGCCAGTAAATAAAGTAAGTAAAATGTCTTTAAAAAAGATGATCCAAGAAGCTGAACGTACATTGCGAACTGCCACAAAACATTTGGTTTCGCGAGCTAATAACGACCATTTTGCGCACTACAGGAAGTCTTCGAGGCGCACGGGTGATTAGTGAAAATGTGGCGTGTGTTTTTAAAGCCCTAGGCAGTTTCTTTGTCAAGCAAGTTGCAAAAATTATTTATCAAAATTTGCAATTCCTTGTGAACGTTCCATGATTTCTGGCTTGCAGAAGTTCCTTTCACACAATTTCTCACAATCTCACTATTTATTATCGCGATAGCAATTATATAGACGCTTTCGGCGGGCTTTTGCCTTCGCCATTGCCGTCATGCTCCGTATAAAGTCACAATCAATAATATTGCCTCACGAATCTTATGGCCTACGCGCAAGAAAAAGCGTGCCAGCGATGGGGACGAGCGCGGTTGAAGCAGAACTGAAAAGAGCCGGCCTTCCCTGACGCACGAAGGGCACATGCGATAAGATCACTCGCGTGCGAGCCCTGGCGTCGATGGCACGTCAAGCATAGAGGAAACGCCCCGTCCGTCTTTCGGCACCGCTGGGGGGGGGGGGGGGGGCTGCGTCGCTCGAGCAGCAACTCCGAACATTGATCACAAGGGCGCGGTGGCCAGATCTATCTCGACAGACATCGCTAGACGGCTCATATACTTGGTGTGCTGTCACAGCTTTGTGTTCAGACGACAAACAGTACGAAAACCTTACTGAAATACAAAAAAAAGACGCGTGGCCATCAATCAAAAAAGCACCCGAGACAGAACAGCAAAGGGCGTCACTTTCTTTCGCTTTAACCAGCGTTTTGTAGGCGTACGTGAGATCGGATCCAAACGAGTTAGCTGCTAGCCTTACTTCGTATCATTCCAATTTGTTGCTGTTGCATTCATTGCCTCGCTCTTTCGGCGAACCTGTGATTTTTTATTGCATACATTTCATTTTGCAAGTTACGCACAAACTGTTAAGTTCTATAGGCACTGGCGTATACTGGGCCCGCTTAAAAAAGTAAATATGAGAAACTGCTATATGAAAATGCAAGGGAATCAATTACCGGAGTGGAAAAAAAGTGTTGACTAGAAAACACTGATAAATTGGCCACTGGAATGAGTCCATTCGCTTCAGACAAAGGGAACAAACAAAAAGTGAATACATAAATTTCGCAGTAAATACAAGAATGACTAATAAATAATTTTCTAACATTGATTAGCGAAGAAGGATACGTATGGTGTAAATGTTTTGTTAGTCTTTTCAATAGAAAGACAACAAAACGAAATAAAATACCTATATGTTCAAGAAGCAGACAGTTTTAGTTGCGAATAATACTTGTTCATTGCGACCGCAAAATTCTGCGAGTTCTTGATATAATGTAGAATGCCATTCCAGAGTTTTGCTCCAGCGTACCATAGCAGTCGTTTTTGCGGAATATTTAAGTTTTCTGAGGTTTGGTTCCTAATGTGCCGATGTGAGGAGCAAAGTAATGAAACATGGAATGCCTCGTTGTATTTTATGACGTTGTTAATACATGTGGCTAATCTTAATTCGCATACGAAATCAAAAGGTAAGATTTTTAACATAGAAAACGGGGGTTTGCTTGATTCATAATATCGCTAAAAATTATCGTGCGAATAGCTCGTTTTTGCAACCGTCTTTCTCGATCATGGTAGGTGTGATGTGTCGAGACCCAGGATTCCGCACAGTACAAGAGGTGTCAGTTCACTAGCCTAAAATAAAAAGTTCGTAGTATGAAAACATCAAAATACCCACGCGCTTGAACGAAGGCATAAGAACTTGAAGCTGATTTTCTGCACACAGAATCTAGTTGAAACTGCCGATTTCAACTTTTCCTTGAGCTTCTCTGGTATTTTAGTACTGGTGGTCGCGCAAAGCATGAATTTTAATAACAGTTACAGAATGACTGAAAGATGGGTAAGTTGATGCGAATTCTTCACTATATACAGGCTATTTTGTTGAATACTAACGAAGTGGTGGCTTACGACTGTTGTATATTGCAGAAATGCAAGAGAATATAAGGAAATCGTGGCATTCAGGAACAACAACAACAAAACCATCTTTGCAATACAATCGTGACTGTAGACTGCAAACCCCTTTCGAACAGTGCTGCGTGGTGGGGCGAAATGGATCCCATATTACGCGGGAAATAACTGAGGCAGCTGAGATAGCTAGATTAGGTGTAAATTGTGCAAGCGTGCTGTCTATTGCCTTGGCTGAAAAAAAAAAGGACATTCATTTTTTTGTCGCTTGCGAATTATCGACACATGCGATGTAGGCTCACTTATTCGATATCATTTTTCGTTATTTTTGTTGATGTTTAAATGTCAGGATTTTCTTATATTATCTTGTATTTCTGTAATGAACTTCAATTGTAAATCAGTGCTCATTTTGGTGTTTTTTGTAGTCTGTGTTTTTCGGCGTTGTTGTTAACATTTATTACATGCCACGGACTCATTCAGAGAATTGCTCCTCTGTAGAGCTCTTCTTTGTCTCTTGTGATGTTCGTGTTAGGTCGTCCAGCCCACTTAATAACTGTTATTCCTTTCATATGCATCAAATAACGTAAAGCCGAAGGGCTCTATACACTACACAGGCGCAAGTTTACGTAACTTGGTAGTCGCATTACGGTAATCCTGTAATAAGTGAAAGCAGAAAGCGGATAAGTGTGTGTAGGATTCGTTGTGCAAAAGCCTCGCGTCCCCACAACGCCAAGCGCGTTGTCAACGTCATCTAAAGCTTGTCTTTCGCCCAGATGGTGAAACATCTGCTTCAATCCTGTCATTGGGGTCACTAGGCAGGAGCGAAAGGCGAGAGTGAAATTGTAATGTTGCCGTGTTCTGCTCTTCACTGCGCTAGCACACCATTCTGGAACAAACGTGTTTCTAAAGCGTAGTCTCTCTGCTCGGGAATAAAAAGGTGCGTTGCAGGAGGAAAGCGCTTTGGCAGATTTACTCGGTGCATCGTTTTACGAAGCAACAGGAAATAGGAAATCATTTTAAACGGCGACCGCTTCCAACGCATCCACTAACGGTTCCTCGGGCGTGTACGTTTTCCCATAGGTGGCAGTGAATTCCGCAGTCCGAGCTCTTGCGCCAAAGTCTCTTTGCATATCTCTCTTAATAACTTTGACTAGGTTATGTCTACCGTGGATTTCGCGTCTCTTGTCGACGCTGTGATCGAACGCCATGGCGAAGACTTGTGGGAACTGAGCCGTTTCCTCTACGCAAACCCCGAGTTGGCCCTGGCTGAATTCAAGGCCCACGACAAACTATGCGCGTTTTTGAAAAGCCATGGCTTTGAGGTCCGCAGAAACCACTTGCTGGAGACTGCGTTCAGGGCTGAGTTTGACGCTCCCGGAGGAACTGATGGTAAGCATGCTCTTTATGACTGTGGTTTGCTCCTTCTCTTATCTGCTGGTGGACCAATTTTTCGAGTTAATACTTTTAGAATGAAGTCTGTCCGTAATATCAAGCCAGATGTATTGCATTTTTGGGGGAAACGCCAGAATTGTAGAGCTAAATGGCATGACAGGAAGTTTTATTTTGTCATGATCAGAAGTTTGCTTTCATTATGGTTAGGACTGATATGGTTAGGGCCAACAGGTATGAAATTACCTGTTACTTCACTTGTTCCCGCTGTTTTCTTTTTTTCTTTGGCTGCACATTTCCTGCTATGCTACACTCTTGTTTTTTATACATTTTAAATACGGTAGCACCTGTAAATGCGAAGGTTTTCACGTTCTTATCGGCAATTAAACGGACTTATTCCGCTACAAGTAACGACAAGAACCGCATGTGCTTAAGTGTTTTGGTTAGTTTTTCAGGCCCGAAGGCAACATCATAGTTACTACAATTTTCCGGGCTTTATGGTCATAACTAGCAAACCAAACATCACGGTGAGCATGATTTACAGTTGTGCCTGGAGCCACACTTCAATGTCCTTAGCTCCTGTAAGCTTCATTCCGCGCCACAATAATTGACTCACTAATGTGCGCTCATTGCAGATGTAAAAGGATAACCTGTATTCTGCCACTGTACCCGCATCGATGAACAATGCCATACAATCTGTTCTCTTTGAGCTGCCTGGACGATCGGCCTTGCGACGCAGTGGCCCTCAGAGTAATGTCTCTCATCGCAACAATACAAAAAGCTAAATGACATTTTTTGAAGGTATCTGAAGACTACAGACTTGAATGCCTGACAGGAGACATGCTGCGCATTTTCTCGAGGGCGCGAACGATCTTCAGTGATCCTTGAGCACTTTCATAATCGATATGCTATAACGCAACCGCATAACAGAACAGGAAGAGATGCATTTTCTGTAAACAGAAGTTTGCACTACATCCAAGGCATTCTGGTGGAATCTACACACAGCGAAACCTTCTTGGCATCTTTGTCTTTCACACAACGATGAGGTGCCCACGACGGTACGTTTGCACGTATTTCCAATGCATTTCAGCTCCACTATCTGGGACAACGAAGATTGTTGCATACAGGCGAGATACTTACATGCTCAATTCCCTGATCGCAGCAGCGCTCAAATGTCAGTGCTCGTTAGCCCTCGTAGCGCACTACTTCGCTGCAACGATCCTAGACGGGGCTGTCATCAGTATCAAGATAATGAAGAGCACAGTGCGAAGAACTATAGCTGGCGTTGGCAAGAAGTACGCGTGCGTTGGCTGTCCAATCGTAGAGTATCAAGCTGCTGTGTCGGAGGGGAAGTTCGTTCTTTACTTTTAAGTGTGCCCTATCGGGCAATTCAGTACCAGCAACAGGTGCCACGGTCAGGAAAATCTTTTCAAAGAAACCCCGATTATGATTATTTTCAAGTGTTGACAACGCAGCTTTTTGATGTAAAAGCAGAACAAAAGTAAACAAACGCTACACTTTAAAGGAACCCTGTAGCACTTTTTCAAGTAATCATAGAATGGCGTCATTAAAGGATTTTATTGCCTCACGAACCGAGTGCCCCAATTTTTTTTTTAGAATACGTCAAGTACGAGCGGAGTTACAGGGATCTGTCGCATTCTTCTGATAGAAAACTATCATCATCTGAACGGGTGCGTGCCAATGTGCGGCTACCTGAGAACTAGTGCAGAAAGAAAGAAAGAAAGAAAGAAAGAAAGAAAGAAAGAACGAAAGAAAGAAAGAAAGAAAGAAAGAAAGAAAGAAAGAAAGAAAGAAAAAGAAAGAAAGAAAGAAAGAAAGAAAGAAAGAAAGAAAGAAAGAAAGAAAGAAAGAAAGAAACAAATTCTTGCCGAAGAAAGATTCCTAACGAGGCGGGATTAGAACCCGCGTATTCTCGATCCGAAGGCGAGAGTGTGCCAATGTGCGGCTACCTGAGAACTAGTGCAGAAAGAAAGAAAGAAAGAAAGAAAGAAAGAAAGAAAGAAAGAAAGAAAGAAAGAAAGAAAGAAAGAAAGAAAGAAAGAAAGAAAGAAAGAAAGAAAGAAAGAAAGAAAGAAAGAAAGAAAGAAAGAAAGAAAGAAAGAAAGAAAGAAAGAGACAAATTCTTGCCGAAGAAAGATTCCTAACGAGGCGGGATTAGAACCCGCGTATTCTCGATCCGAAGGCGAGAGTCCTAACCACTCTTGGCAATTCCCTTTTAAATCGCTTGTACCACGCAGCGCAAAGACCGTCTGACCAAACAGATGCACAGATTCAAGTGGTCAATCGCATGCTGAACTTCCAAAACTGCTATGCATACTTGTAATATGTATTTTCTTCATTCTGTTCAGGCGTCTGTCCCAAGTACTCTCTTTTAAATCTTTTCAGGGACGCGAAACGTAAAAATATCCCATTTTGTTTCTTTTGCGTATCCGCCAATAGCACATGGTGGCTGGTGGAAACCTTCTGCGCCATTTCCACTGAGCTCGTTTGTCACGGGATGCGATGAAAGCCGTGGAAATGACCCATCGCATTAATATGCCAAGGAGCCCGTTAATATGCCGAACAAAAATGAATTTTAGTTATCTTTTTATGGGAGGGCGGGGAGGGATCACCTTAAAGGGGTCATGAAGTACCCCTTGGGCTTGTTGAAAAAACAGATCCTGCGGAAAGCTGGCACGGCTACGAACTGCTCAGCCAAATATTGCAGTCGTGCGCGCCGCGTAAAGGCTACAAGCGGAGCGCGAAGTTGCTGTTTTCTCAGGCGCCCTCTTTTCAAACAGAGGCCGGTTCTCACTCTCGTCGGTGGGCGGAGCGCCTGCCGGTTGACGTCGCGTATCTCCTTCTCCGCGTTGCAAAAGACATAGCATTCTCATTGGCTGGTAGCCGACATAAATCGAGAGCGGCGTTCAGATGAGATGCGCTTCTTGCCGCGGGGTGCCGCCACTTGTCGGCGCCGCACTCCTCAGTCTGTTAACTTTACACGGTAGCCACACTCGCGCACGCGAATCACAGCGGGAGAGCGATCGCGTTTCACGACGCGCGCTGACGTAATTTCTTTCCCCCGTGCCATCCCTCCCTGTGTAGCTTCTAGTGTGCTCGTCAGCATGAGAAAAGAGAGAAAGCGCTGAGAGCGTGCGCCAAACCCCCGTGACTCCGCTCGTTCTTGACGGATTCGAAAAATTTTTGCGGCAATTGATTCCGGAGGCAGTAAACTCCGATACTGAGGTCATTAGATCATTACTTGGAAAAGTGGTTCATGACCCCTTTAAGAGAATTCCGTTCCGAACAGAATAACAGATGGCTGCTCGACGACTGTACTGTCGTTGGGTGCTCACAGCTGGCGACGAGAGCGAAAATAAAAATAAAAAAGACATAAAAAATCACATTATTTCAGGACACTTCCTGTGGAGATGGAGACCGAAGGCAGCAACAGCCTGACGAGGCCCCTGCCCCTGTTCAGTTCAGACAGCATTCACAATAACGTATTGAATATCGTGCACATTATATGAACATTGCGGTTTGTGCTCAATGTACAGCAAAAAAAAGTGACTTCTGATAGATGAGGTAACAAATATTACATGCATTACATGTGCACATAGTTCACACAGGTACGCATTATACATGCATATTAAATATGCACTGAATAGTTTACACAGGATTCGTGTGCTAGATAAGCTTACTAGGCATTTTTATCTTGTTGCTGATATGCATAAAGTGGCAATTCCCCAATACAATGTGGGTACAAAACAGAAAAAAGAGGAGATAAGAATTGTCATGAATAGAAAAAAAAATAGCGCAAAACAATGTACAATACACATGCTGCGGTTACAAGAAGCATTCTGTACTTTTTTTTAGTTTACCAGGGCTATCTGTCCAGTTTATTGTGTCTTGCTCTTTAATAACTATCTGTATAGCTTGATATGATAACGAATGCTTCACATAATTTGTCATTGTCTTCGGAAGCCTCCCGATATGCTGCCATTTTTCATATATGCTGCGCATATATGAAAAAAGAAAAGATGACGGGCTCGTCCGGGATATGAACCCGGGACCTCTCGCACCCAAAGCGAGAATCATACCCCTAGACCAACGAGCCAACGACACGTGCGCAAGCTGGCGCGTGACCAGTATCGTAATATATTTGATGACTGAAACGGAAGACAAAAAATTGGGTAGCTAATCACAACTGCTCTGAGCCCAAAAGGCGAAGAAACAATAAAGCTACAACTTTTCCCCTTATTTGAATATACAATTTCAAGTCTACAGACAACGAAATAAAAAAAGAGATGACGGGCTCGTCCGGGATTTGAACCCGGGACCTCTCGCACCCAAAGCGAGAACCATACCCCTAGACCAACGAGCCAACGACACTTGCTGAAGCTGGCGCGTGACTAGTGTCGTAATATATTTGACGATTGAAACAGAAGACAAAAAAGGCGGTCTCTGATCAGAACTGGTCTGAGCCCAAAGACGAAGAAACAATAAAGATATAATTTTTCCCTTCATTGAATATACAATTTCAAGCCTAAAGACTACGAAAGAAAAAAAAAGGTGACGGGCTAGTCCGGGATTTGAACCCGGGACCTCTCGCACCCAAAGCGAGAATCATACCCCTAGACCAACGAGCCAACGACACTTGCTCAAGCTGGCGCGTGACTAGTGTCGTAATATATTTGACGATTGAAACAGAAGACAAAAAAGGCGGTCTCTGATCAGAACTGGTCTGAGCCCAAAGACGAAGAAACAATAAAGATATAATTTTTTCCCTTCATTGAATATACAATTTCAAGCCTAAAGACTACGAAAGAAAAAAAAAGGTGACGGGCTCGTCCGGGATTTGAACCCGGGACCTCTCGCACCCAAAGCGAGAATCATACCCCTAGACCAACGAGCCAACGACACTTGCTCAAGCTGGCGCGTGACTAGTGTCGTAATATATTTGACGATTGAAACAGAAGACAAATAAGGCGGTCTCTGATCAGAACTGGTCTGAGCCCAAAGACGAAGAAACAATAAAGATATAATTTTTTCCCTTCATTGAATATACAATTTCAAGCCTAAAGACTACGAAAGAAAAAAAAAGGTGACGGGCTCGTCCGGGATTTGAACCCGGGACCTCTCGCACCCAAAGCGAGAACCATACCCCTAGACCAACGAGCTTTTTTTTTTTCTTTATTCCCGACTTACACATTTGAAGTCACTGGTTACATACATAAAACGCGTCGGCCACGCTTTGGCCAACACGAGATTAAAATTGTTTCATGCAGATTAACTCGTCGAGCACAGAAATCCACACCGGTGTGTCAGGGAGCGTGCGAAGCACCTCTCTCAAACGCACCACGCTTTCAATAAAGTGATCACGAACAGGACGAACAACCTGGTGAACATGTTCAAATTCCGTTTTCGTTCTCCACAAGGCGTGGAGGCCCAGGAGCATAAATAAATCATAAGGAATGCCCTCTGATGCGTCTACCGGCAAGAAGCGTATTCCATACGGGCTCAGGGGCAACTCTTTCTTTAATGTGCGCTGTAGCACATCCCAGTAGAAAATAGGATCGCAACAGTCCAGGAAAACATGTTCTATTGTCTCTGGTTTTTTACATAAATAGCAATTGGTTGTCCAGGGTATGAAGAAGCCTTTATCGCTAAGCCAAGTTTTAACAGGAAGCGTGTTTGTGTGCAATTTAAAGAAAAAGGTTTTAACTGATGGTAGTACTGGCATTTTCTTTACTCTTTTTAAAACGTCCTGTCCTGGGCCTCCAAGGTGTGGAAAGCGGTACAAAGGCACTGGTAGAACGCTTTCAACAAGATCCATATACAATTTTTTCTTGTTAACGGTGCCCAGGTACTCATGAGTGAATCGAGCACTCAGCATCCTATACGAAGCAATCACCTCTCGCAGATACCCGATTACAGGCCCACATATGTTTTCACATGACGCCACAATAAATCCAGGTATGAGTCTCTGTAGCCTCAATTGCATGACAGTGCGGAGAAAAGGGTCATTTTGGTCACGTAGGAAAATGAAACGCGACACAAGCTGTCGCAGAAACAAATGAGCTAAACCGAGCCCACCAAGCTTGACTGGGCGAAACAAATTCATACGACTGGTCCGCTCCCAGGTGGATGCCCAAATGAACACGGCGAAAACCCGGTGAATTCTCTGAATATTCACTCGTGATGCGCATAGCACATTCATCACATACCAGAACTTTGAGATAAGAAACAGGTTACAGACAGTGGCCCGTGAAAATATTGACAGTTGCCTGCCTTGCCATGCTGTAGCCTTTTCTCTTGCACTTCGCACTTGGTCAGACCAGTACGCATCAGGGTCGCGGTAACTACCGAGTGGCACGCCGAGGTATTGCGTTGGAACTGCTGACCAGCGCAGTCGGGAGAAGTGCTCCGGCGTTGCGTCCCAGTCGCCATGCCAAAATCCATAACTCTTGTCCCAGTTGATCTGGGCACCAGTGCATTCGCAGAACCTTTCAACAGTGGTCGTGGTATACTTAATACTCTCCCTGTCTGAGCAGAAGACGGCGATATCATCTGCGTAGGCTAGTATTTTTACATGTGCCGTCTGTAGCCTAAATCCTGTAATAAGTTCGTTGTGAGTGATGGACAGACAGAGCGGTTCGAGGTACACTACAAACAACAAGGGCGACAAAGGGCATCCTTGCCTCACTGATGAGCGTACGCGCAGGCTGTCAGTTAGCTCGCCATTAACTATAATGCGTGTAGTGCAGTTACTATACGCCATCCTAACGCCCTCAAGTATGACATGGCCAACATTAGAATGTTCTAATATGCTGAAGAGGATGTGATGTGAGGCGCGGTCGAATGCTTTCGCTAGATCATACTGCATCATCGCCACGTGCTCACCCAGCGCGTCACAGCATTCGAGCACACTTCGTGCAACGTGTACGTTCGTCGCGATACTGCGACCTTTGATCCCGCATGTCTGGTGGGAACCCACCAACGTCGTTATAACCCCTTGGAGCCTTTTTGCTAGTACCTTCATAAATATTTTGTAGTCGACATTTGTGAGACTAATTGGACGGTAAGATGCTGCAGACTGAAGTTTTGCTGGGTCATCACTTTTTGGGATGAGCACAACGTGCGACGTTGTGAACGATAATGGTACTCTTTTCAAGTCATATGCTTCGACGAAAACTCTCAGCAGCATCTGAGCGACCATGCTCTTAAAAGTTTTATAAAAAGCTGCACCGAGGCCATCGGGCCCAGGTGCTTTCCCCAGAGTCAACTCGTCGATAGCGTCTTCGATTTCACGTATAGTGATCGGCCATTCGAGGCGTGCCTTAACGTCATCGTCCAGCTTCGGCATAAATCGAAGGAATTCCTCCTGGAAGCCATCTAAGGGGTCTGGTTGGTGGCCTAGAAGGTTGTTAAAATGCTCGGCTATCACGCGCTTGATGACCCTGCTATCAGACGTGATTTCGTCGCCGTTAGCTATCTGACGGATTTCTTTCTGGCACGCGTATCTTTTTTCGTCAGATAAGGCCCGTTTCGTTGGCCTTTCCCCAACCCATAGTTTATCGGCTCTCGCACGTATGATCGCTGCTTTATATTTTGCAACGTCGATTTCCTCCAGCTGACATTTAACGTCTCTTAATTCCTTGCTAAAAGTACCGGGCTGGTTGTTTTCCATACTACTAAAAAATTCGAGCTGCTCTCGTAGCATTCGCTCAGTTTGGTTCTGTTCATACTTCAGGATGCTACTTCTCTCCATAGCCGTTATTTTAACTCCCTGTTTAAATTCTTCCCATTCAGCTGCCAAACTGGTTGACGGCGTATCGAGTAGCTTCTCCAATTTTTCTGCTACTAAGCTTACGAAATGCTCGTCATCGAGTAGCTTAACATTAAACTTCCACAGGTTCCAATTTAAGCGGCTTTTAACCTGCCTTTTTCCTAACCCGGCCATAACTAAACAGTGGTCGCTGAAAGAAACAGGTTTGACATCGTACGCTGTGCACAAAGGTAGAAGTTCTGCTGATACATAAATTCTGTCCAGCCTGGCGTGGCTGTCACGTTGGAAATGAGTGTACGTTGGGCGAATGCCATTGGAATAAACACTGCCAACGTCTTCTAAGCCATTGTCGTGCACTATTTCGGATAGCAACTCGGCACTCTTATCGCTAACTCGAGATTTCCTAGAGCGATCTTCGGCCGCACAGACACAGTTGAAGTCACCTAAGAGCAATACCATTTTCTCGCAGTTTAAGTGCGTTTTGAAGCATTCGAAAAATAATTTGCGCTCTGTTTCCACGTTTGGTGCATACGCGCAGACCGCGCGGTAACACAAACCGGAAAAGCTGAAATCTACGACCAAGAGGCGTCCACTCTCGCACGATACAACTGTTTGTACACATATGCCTAAGTTGCTACGTACGAAAAGGGCGCAACCGCCCGAACTTCCAACCGCGTGGCAAACACATACGTCAAAGTGAGGGCGAAAAACAGACGCCATCCGGTCTGTCGCTTCCTGGCTCTCTATTTTCGTTTCCTGGACTGCAACTAAGTGCAAGTCGTGATCAAGTAGTAGGCGGCTCACTTGACACTGTCGCCTTCTAGCGCCAAGCCCTCGAACGTTTAGGGTTGCCACCCGTAGCCCAGTTTCAAAATTCATAGCCATATCGGTGAAACATTAAGGTCAAACATGGCCAGGAAACAAAGTAATAGAAAGCCTCTTTGAATGCGACACGCTTGGCAAAAACAGCGCTTTGGCTTCGCCATGGTACACATATATAGGAAAACACCACCAGCCCCCCTCCCGCTCCCAATCCCTTCCCCGTTAGCCGCTGCCACTACGGAGGCGGGTTTGCCGCCGACCGTCGTGGTTCACTCGGAATGTTCGGCCGTGGTTTGAAAGGAAAGCGTCTCACACCTGGCGCTTTAGTCGGTGGCTCGTCCCCACCGCCATCGTCCAGCTGCGGCTCGCTGCTCGTGGTCTGCTCATGCGGCCGTTTCCCGGCCGCCGCGCTAGGTGATCCTTGGGTAGTGTCCATGCACTCATCAGCGGGTTGACTGACACTCGCCTGAGGCACAGGTTCTGATGTGCTAGCCTTCCTCGCCGACGTGGCCACGGCGGCTCGGGCAGGCGCACCTTCGGGTTCCCTTACAGAGGCCGCGAGAGGTTGCTTCTCAGGTTGACCCGGCGGTGGAGAAGACGACGTTGACGGTGCACCCTCACGGGCGCTTGTCGGAGACGCCGCTTCCTCCGAGTCCGCCTCATCGATCAGAAGGTCGGCTGACTCCTCGCTGCTCCCTGGTGCTGTCACGCTGGCGTACGTTCGCTGACACTGGCGGTCTTCGTGACCGAAACGCCGGCAAACCCCACACCTTGGTATGCGGCACTCACGGCGGATATGGCCCGTGCCACGACAGCGAAGGCAGAGCGGAGCCCTTCCCGGCACAACGACAAGTGCGAGTTCGCCAGAGACACTTAGCTGGTGTGGAAGGTCATCAATTTTGACCCCGGCGTTCATCTTGAGGGTCACGACTCTAGTTGTGGATACCTTGTCCGCTACTCCCTCGGCACGCCACCGCTCCCTGACGACGTCGGTGACCTTGCCGAAGGGCGCGAGGGCAAGTCGTAAGTCCTCGTCAGGCACGCTGTGAAGGAGCCAGTGTACCTTCATTCGAATATCCCTGTTAGCCGGGTCGATGACAATGCAGCGCTTGCCTTTAACTTGCAGCTCACCAGTGTTGACCAACATCTTCGTTGACTCCGCATCCTTCAGGGTGACGGCCCACACGTGGCTCATGCGATACGCCCCCAAGGCGATAACCTCGGGAAGTATCGACCGCTGAGCCAGGGCGTCACGAAAGTCTTCAACCTTGTAGGGGCGAGCGCTTACGTCCGCGTGCAAAAAAACTGTATTTAAAACCAAGCGACCTGTAGGCAAACTAGGCAGAACAACCTGGTACTCATTATCCGTTTCCGAAAACCTGTTTCCGCGGCCAGGCGTGGCCGCTATCGCCGCTCCGTCGGAGCACATGATAACACGTCCGTACGCTGTCGCGGCCGGAAGTGGAATCCTCCCCTAGACCAACGAGCCAACGACACTTGCTGAAGCTGGCGCGTGACTAGTGTCGTAATATATTTGACGATTGAAACAGAAGACAAAAAAGGCGGTCTCTGATCAGAACTGGTCTGAGCCCAAAGACGAAGAAACAATAAAGATATAATTTTTTCCCTTCATTGAATGTACAATTTCAAGCCTAAAGACTACGAAAGAAAAAAAAAGGTGACGGGCTCGTCCGGGATTTGAACCCGGGACCTCTCGCACCCAAAGCGAGAATCATACCCCTAGACCAACGAGCCAACGACATTTGCTCAAGCTGGCGCGTGACTAGTGTCGTAATATATTTGACGATTGAAACAGAAGACAAAAAAGGCGGTCTCTGATCAGAACTGGTCTGAGCCCAAAGACGAAGAAACAATAAAGATATAATTTTTTCCCTTCATTGAATATACAATTTCAAGCCTAAAGACTACGAAAGAAAAAAAAAGGTGACGGGCTCGTCCGGGATTTGAACCCGGGACCTCTCGCACCCAAAGCGAGAATCATACCCCTAGACCAACGAGCCAACGACACTTGCTCAAGCTGGCGCGTGACTAGTGTCGTAATATATTTGACGATTGAAACAGAAGACAAAAAAGCCGGTCTCTGATCAGAACTGGTCTGAGCCCAAAGACGAAGAAACAATAAAGATATAATTTTTTCCCTTCATTGAATATACAATTTCAAGCCTAAAGACTACGAAAGAAAAAAAAAGGTGACGGGCTCGTCCGGGATTTGAACCCGGGACCTCTCGCACCCAAAGCGAGAACCATACCCCTAGACCAACGAGCCAACGACACTTGCTGAAGCTGGCGCGTGACTAGTGTCGTAATATATTTGACGATTGAAACAGAAGACAAAAAAGCCGGTCTCTGATCAGAACTGGTCTGAGCCCAAAGACGAAGAAACAATAAAGATATAATTTTTTCCCTTCATTGAATATACAATTTCAAGCCTAAAGACTACGAAAGAAAAAAAAAGGTGACGGGCTCGTCCGGGATTTGAACCCGGGCCCTCTCGCACCCAAAGCGAGAACCATACCCCTAGACCAACCAGCCAACGACACTTGCTGAAGCTGGCGCGTGACTAGTGTCGTAATATATTTGACGATTGAAACAGAAGACAAAAAAGCCGGTCTCTGATCAGAACTGGTCTGAGCCCAAAGACGAAGAAACAATAAAGCTATAATTTTTTCCCTTCATTGAATATACAATTTCAAGCCTAAAGACTACGAAAGAAAAAAGAAAGGTGACGGGCTCGTCCGGGATTTGAACCCGGGACCTCTCGCACCCAAAGCGAGAACCATACCCCTAGACCAACGAGCCAACGACACTTGCTGAAGCTGGCGCGTGACTAGTGTCGTAATATATTTGACGATTGAAACAGAAGACAAAAAAGCCGGTCTCTGATCAGAACTGGTCTGAGCCCAAAGACGAAGAAACAATAAAGCTATAATTTTTTCCCTTCATTGAATATACAATTTCAAGCCTAAAGACTACGAAAGAAAAAAAAAGGTGACGGGCTCGTCCGGGATTTGAACCAGGGACCTCTGGCACCCAAAACGAGAATCATACCCCTAGACCAACGAGCCTTTTTTTAACCTGTTCATAGCGATACAGACATTAGACAGCACATAAACTATCGGCCCCGGCCGAAACATCAAAATGTGCAATCCGCGATTGTATCTTGTTGAAGAATTAAGTTAATAATATTTCGTGGTAGCCATTTCTTTAAAGGCAGGTAACCACTCTGGTGGTGCACTGAGATTAGTACACTTCTCGAATAAACAGAACATTTTCTTTAAAGTATTCACTAGCAGGCCTTATATCTACATCTTCATTTCACACAGCCATTCGTGTTTTCCACATGCTGTGCATACAAAGTAGCATCACCATGTCGTAGGGTAATCCTCCTGTTTCTTCAAACGGTAAAAACCGGATACCGAATGATGTTAATGGGAATTCTTTTTCAAGTGTCCTCTGTAGAATATCCCAAAGGAAGACGGAGTCCCATAAATCCAAGAAAATATGCTCAATGGTTTCAGGTTTCTTGCAAATGTAGCAGTTAACACCCCAAGGTAGAAATATTCCTTTCTCTTTTAGCCACAGTTTGACAGGAAGCGTGCCCGTATGCAGCATGAAGAAAAACGTTTTTGTGGTAGCCCTCACTGGCATTCTTCTAACCCGTTTTAAAACATTCTTTTTCATTCCCGAGTACATATATCGCCCGGTATCTTGGAACAGAACACATAACATCCACCAAATCTCTGTACAATCGCTTTTTTGTGACAGAGCCTAAATATTCTAAAGAAACGTGCACTCTCAGGAACCGATAAGAACTTATTATCTCATGCCAAAACCCTTTCACGGACACTTTTGGTGCTGCGCTTGACGTAACTATAAAATCTGGCATTGCGTCACCCAGTCGCGTCTGGATGACACATCGCAAGAAACCATTACTTTCACCACGCAGGAACATGAATATAGCCACTATCTGCTTGAGAGACAAGTTTTGTAATCCAAGTCCACCTTTTTTCACCCAATGAAACAAATTCAAACGACTTGTACGCTCCCATTTAGATCCCCACACGAAAACAGCAAAAATTCTCTGCACTCTTAAAATGGAGTGACCCTCTCTCCTTTAAGGGAGAAACGGCGATGTCCCCAATGTTCGTCTTCAAATGGAGAAACCGTTCCACCCTTTTCAATGGAGAAACCGTCAAAATCAAGATGGCTGACGCCAAGCCAGTGAAGCGAGCAATAGATTTAGGCCTAGCGAGCGCATCGATTCTATACTGATAAAGCGTATGCGGCACTGGCAGTCACAAAAAACGGTCCCGCTGAGCTTAATATCGAACGCTATGACAATAAAGTCAAGCAGACAAACCTGTAGTGATGAAAGCCTCGCGAAACGGAACGACGGAACTCGTACGTTTCGCTCGGCCAGCGAGACGGCGTTCACTTTAAAAGAGACGGATACTGCAAAGGGGCTCTCACCCGGAGACTGTACGTTAGGCTTGCTGTCTTTATTTGTCGAAGCGTCACACGGTGTAGCGACGTTATCCACGCGTTTGTGCCTCCAAAATGTACATTCTGTCGCATCAAAACAATCCCGGCGCAGCAGAGCATAGTTTCGATAGATAGATGTTCAACTTCATATAAGTAGGTGGCAGGGGCGTAGCCAAGGGGGGGGGGGTTGGGGGGGTGCAAACCCCCCCCGAAATTTTTCAGTTTTGCTTGCGTATATAGGCAGGCACACATACAAACGCACGCACGAACATACATAAACTATGGTTGAACCCCCTCCCCCCGAAAAAAATTTCTGGCTACGCCCCTGGTAGGTGGAGCTATGAGAGCGCCGCGGCCGCGAAGTAGGTGGTAGCTGGCGCCACCTAGAGGGATTAAACAATACTAAAAAAAAGTTGTTTCGGACTGAGGCGGCGTACGTTGATACTGCACACGGCATTTCGGCGAGGTAGGCCCATTCATGGATTACTCAAGGACACCGGAAAGTTGATACAGCTTTTATTAATACGCACACGTTCACTAGGCAGACGCATAGCACACACAATGAATTCAATACATACACAATTCATTCGCATGCATAAAACCTATAACATGAACAATTCACTACAGACGCATACGTACAGACGTTTACACATACCCCTCTAAGAAGCGCTGGCCCTTATATAGTCACTGAATTACATGGACCATGGTGGCACAAAGATGCGTCATTTTTCTTCAACTCTTTACGATTTCATGGCTGCGTCACAATATACGCCGACATTATTAAATAGTAGCTATGGCTTAGCCAAGCGCACCAGTTAATCTAAAACCGCATGATAATGAACAATATAATTACAAAGAGCTGATTAATGTAGTGCGAAAACGACCATATTGAGAACCGTTCATACCATTCCGACGACATTTTGAAGTAGCGCCATCTTCCGACAGCGGCCACAGATGAAATTTCTCTCTCTGATTTCTTTATTTTCAATAGTTACTGTGTGAGGGCGCAACATCGGCAACATAGTTCAGATTCCGTCGCCTTCGTCGCGTCGACTTCGTTGAGTGGTTTGGCGTTAACATCTGTTCACATTCTGTTCATGCGTTGACCACAAGTATGACGATGGGCCATGGATTCTTTCAACTGCTAGCCCTTCAGTGACAATGCTTCTGGTGCGGTACGGCCGTCTCATTTGTGTATACGTACGTTACAACGCGGGTCGTGCGAAGAAACAAGACAAGATGGCCTCGCACCGGACGGTGGTCTTTCGAGAGCGATGTCAGTGGCTCTTGGCGTCGCGGCAGCTCGATTACTTGAGTAGAGAAACTGGCGCTACACCGCGCGAATTATGGAAAAGAACGCTACCCACACTACGTGTTCTGTAATATTTCAGTACGCTGTACCTACATGCTGCTCTGCTACTGTTACGTCACGGTATTCGCCTGGCGTGTGAAATTGTGGTCATTGTGCGACAACTGTGTATAGTTGTCGTTGTGGCGGTGGTTTGTCTTGCGTTAGATTTGGAATACTCTTTTCACAAAGGTGAGTGAGAGTGTTAGTGATTACCCACTGTGCACAGCTGTCATTAGAAGCGCATTTTGTGTTGAGTTTCGCACGCCAAAGCAAAATCCTGAGAACGAGAGATACATACTGCACGCGTGCATAAGTCGGTCCTAATTCTCAGTGATGGCATGCGTATTCCAAAACGTATGTGATTGAGAATTTTGGCTTAATTGACAAAAGTCATTGACTTATTTTTCAGATATGTGCAATTATGATGCAGGTTAACGTTAAAATGCGGCCACGGCGGCCACATTTCAATGGGGGCGAAAGGCAAAGAACACCCATGTGCTTATGTTCGGGTGCACGTTAAAGAACCCCAGTTGATCGAAATTAATCCGTAGTCCCGCACTACGGCGTGCCTCATAATCATACGGTGGTTTCGACACGTCGAACTCCAGCAATTATATGTTATCGTACTTTCACGCATGCACTGTGCAGTGGTATCACGTTTGCTAAAATGTTGTAAAAATTAACCTCCATGCTTTATATTGCTTGTTGTATTGATAAGTGCTATAAGTTCTGTGTAAAACTAAAAACGCGTGCTCTAGCCAAGTATGTTAACGCTGAAAAAAGTTGAATTATTGGTGTACAGTCTAAGGTGTTCATTAAAACAAGACTGTTTTGTGAAGCGGGACTTACTGTATTTATGACAAGCAGATCGTGCGCAAACGTATACAAACAACACGAGACACACGGAAGTATGCGGCGCACCGCGCACACGCCGAGCCTATTAAAAAAAAAAAAACGCCACACACGTTACTCAACACATAGAACAAAAACAATGAACGTCACTCGTGTGTTGCTCGCATCAATCCTAGGTACAAGTAATTGCACGCGACTGGCCGAGATCGGTAGCACTGGATAGTCTGGTCTGAGGCTGCCAAGTGAGCGCGAAAGGGCAGCCGCTCTCCGCAGCACGGAATCACGATTTAACTCGGCGTGCGCATGCGCGCGCGCGCAAGTTACGTGGTTGAGGAGAAAAGTTTCTCCCTTGGCGCTTGCCGCAAGAGGGCGCGACGAGTAAATCGTCCGCAAAGGAGAAAGTCGCGGCTCCGAAGGAGGAACGGAGCCCGTTGCTCCATTCTCGCTCCCTTTTTTTTTAGAGTGTGCATCTTCTGCACACTCATTCGGGACATACATAATACATGTAACATGTAAAACACTTTGGCGACAAGAAACACATTACACACTGCCAATTTCGCAAATATTGAGTCTCCTGCCTTCCCACATGGTTGTTTACGCCTGAACCCGTTCAGCTTGTTCTGTCCACTGCGTATTCGCATCTTGGTAATATTGCAAAGGCACGCCAAGGTAACTGGTTGGGGTGTCGGTAAACGCTATGCTTTCGAAAACTGTCCGGCTACTACTCCACTGGCCATGCCAGAAGCCTAAGATTTTTTGCCAGTTTATGGCACTACCCGTGCTACTACAGAATTGCCTAGCATCTTTAATTGCCTCCCGAACGCTTTCTTGGTCTGTACAGAACAGCACAATGTCGTCTGCGTACGCTAGTAGTTTTACCTCTTGATTTTTTAGACGATAGCCACTGATATTTTGGTTTTCACATATCTTTAAACAGAAAGGCTCAAGAAAAATAGCAAAGAGCAACGGCGACAGGGGACACCCTTGACGCACTCCTGAAAGCACTGGTATATTTTCACTCAGTCGTTTATTTATTATAAGTTGAGCAGAGCATTTTTCATAAGCCATGGCGACACCGTCCTGAATGATTCCCCCTACATTGATGTATTCTAACGTGGCCATAAGAATGCTGTGAGCAACTCTGTCGAAAGCTTTTTACAAATTGAGCTGTACCATTGCAACGCACCCGAGGCTCGAGTCGCACTCCAGTATACTTCTAGCGACGTGAATATTAGTGAATATTGTTCTCTTCTTTATTCCGCAAGTTTGGTGAAGACCGACTATTCTGTTAATAACAGACTGTAGTCTTTTCCCTAGCACCTTCATGTATATTTTATAATCCACATTCGTGAGATTTATAGGTCTATATCCCTTTACTGACTGTAGCTTAATTGGGTCATTTGTGTTAGGTATTAGCACAAAGTGACTTCTTCTAAATGACGGTGGTAGCTGTTTAAATTCGTATGGTTCTGCTATAACACTGTGAAGCATTTCAGTAACTTCCCTCTTAAACTTTTTGTAGAAGAGCGCTCCCAGCCCATCAGGTCCTGGCGACTTTCCGCTACCAAGGGTTTCTGTAGCGTGTAAAATTTCAGTGACTGAGATGGCCTTTCGAGTCCCTCTTTCACTTCGTCATCTACCTAAAAGAAGCACCAGAAAGGTATCTACGAACTCTTCGGATACCTTGACCCTTGACCTGTCTGCCTAACAATGTCTGGTAATGCTCAACATAGGCTGTCTATATTGTACTTTGGTCTGCCGACAAGGCATCGTTGAACCAGATTTCTTTATTACGGTTACTTGATGCGTAACCCTTCTCTTCACTGAACGCGCGTTTTGTTGGCGCTTCCCCTTTCCATAATCGCTCCGTTCGTGCCCTTATCACTGCGCCTTGATAACGCTCCGCATCCATCGCTTCAAGTTCGCTTTTGATAGTTTTTATTTTTGTACTAAATAATCCCGGTACAGTGCACTCGGCGTTTTGAAAGTAACCTAGCATGTTTTGCAATTCTTTTTCCCTTTGTATTGCTTTGCGGAGTATCACCATCGTCCTCTCGATCGCAAGTTTAGCTTTACTTCGTTTTAAAATTCTCCCACGCCTCCGCTGTTTGACACAGCATCCTGTCTTACCGTTTGGATTTTTGTAGCGTTAGCTACACTTGCCTAGCCGGAGCCGATTTTGCATGGATTCTCATGAGCCATGCTGCGCATGCGCAAGGATCAGTGATGTCACACAGCTGGCTCACCGCTCTCCGCCACCGCGCTCTCAGCCACCGCCGCCCGCGACTCGCCGCTGCTGGTCTGCGCGTTCGGGAGGAGTGGCGTCGTAGCCGCGGCAGACACATTGGCGCCGGCGCGCGCGCAGACTCCGGCACCGCCGCGCGCGACTCGCCGCTGCTGGTCTGCGCATTCGAGAGGAGTGACGTCGTACCCATCGTAGACACACTGGCGCCGGCGCGCGCGCGCGCAGCTATTCGCCTTCGCTGTGCAGTCGCCGTCTGACACCGCGCTGGAGCCGCGTGATAGCGCCTCTGACTGGCAGGTGGGTAACGCCATGGAGAAGGAGTACGCAAATGCTGCTCAACGGCGCAGAAGAGGCGAGAAGCTTATCTCATCAGATCCCGAAGTAGTTGCCTGGAAATTAGCGGTTCAGCGTACGAAGAATGAACAGAAGAAGGCTAATAATCCTAGACAATCTGCAAAGCTAAGAATAATCAGCTGAACTTTTGCTAACGCTACGTATATCCTGGCATAGCCGAGCTAAGCCACTGCAAATTTTTGCCATTATAGCTCTCACGAAGCATTCATCTTTTAAGATATTATCATTCATTTTCCAGAGTTCCCAGTTAAACTTCGACCCACTCTATTGTTTCCCGACCGTAAACGCCACTATGCTGTGGCCGCTAAAGCTCACATGTTTCACTGCGTAGTTCGTGAGCATTGGTACAAGACCCGCTGACATGTACATCCGGTCTAGCCGAGCATGGCTCTCCCCTTGGAAGTGAGTGTAAAAAACTTCATTTCCACTTCAGATGTTTCCGACATCGGCACACTCAAAATTCGACATGATTTCATGAAGCCTCGTTGCACACGTATCTCTACCTCTCGTATTCTGCACACGATCTTCCGGCATGCAAATAATTAAAATCTCCTAGGAGAACCACATTTCTGTCAGGTGTCAAAAGGTTGGCCACATAATTAAAAAATGCATTTCTTTCCTGTACGATGTTTGGAGTATACACACATATTATTCGCCAACATACATCATGTAGAGCAAAATCACACAGTATAAATCATCCATCCTGGGTTGCTAACACACTTTGTTCAACAATACCGACAGAATTACGCAGCATTAAATAACACCCCCCCCTGGCTTGCCCACTGCATGACATACGCAAACATTGTACCGTGATTTAAACGTATCAACCATTTTCGTTGTTTGCTCTTCACTTTCAATCTTTGTTTCTTGGACAGCAAGAACGTCTGTGTCGTTTTCCATCAACAGGAGATTTAATTGCACTTGTCGCCGCCTGGCCGTTAACCCTCGAACATTAAACGTGGCAATACGAAGTGCTACACCATTATTACTGGCCATGAAAACAGAAGAGAGAGCTGAACGTACACTCGCACTACGGATTATACTGCAAACAAACTTGCATCGTTCTGCTCTCCCTTCATGTTTGACGCATAGCTTGTAGGCACACCAGTTCCGTCGCAAACTAGCTATAAGGTCAAGAAGTTCCGCACGAAGACCGTCCACAACTGTAGACCACTCCCAGAGAGCGACCCCGCTGATGCGGGGCAGCCAACGGCGACTTCCGCTTGTCAGGCGGAATGTTCGGTTTTGGTTTCAGGGTTGCGCGTCTGAGAAGGGTAGCTTTGGAAGGAGGACCCTCACAGCTACCGTCATCACCTTCACGTCCATCTCATCCCTCTGAAGGATCCCTGGGCCTCTTTGAGCTCGCACCAGTTAAATCCATGTCGTCAACAGGCTCTTCAGTAGCGTCTACTCCAGAGGAGCTTCGAGGTGCCTGCCCTTTAGTAGCCACCACATTTGGACGTACCATGGACGCCTCCGCTCGCGGTCCGGCTTGACCTTTGTTGTCTTGACTCTCGTCTTTTCTTCCGCTGGACTGACCTTCTCCACTAGCCTTCAGGTCTGACCTCCCCTGCAAAGCAGGCGAGTCGCTGCTCCCTCCGGAAGATGCTTCCGCGTCGGCCTGGTCCATCATGTGTTCCTCTATGGCGTCGCCCCTGCCAGATCCGGTCACGTTGGCGTAGCTCCTCACGCACTGGGTCTCGTCGTGGCCGTAGCGACGATAGAACCCACAGCATGGCACACGGCACTCGCGCCGGATATGGCCGGTGTCGTGGCACCGGAGGCAGAGCGGGGCTCTGCCAGGCAAGAACACGAGTGCATGGTCTTCACCCACTCGTAGCTGATGTGGTATGTCTTCAATGCTCATGCCAGCTTTCAGGCGCAGCGACACCAGCCTAGTGTGAGAGCCTTTGTCCTCGCATTCTGGAACACACCACTTCTCCCTGCATATCTCAGTCACGGTGCCGTATGACGCTAAGGCTGTTCGAACGTCCTCCTCGGGCGTCGTGTGAAGCAGCCAGTACATCTTCATCCTATTGTCCTGGTGACAGGGGTCAATGGCGACGCACCGGTGGTCCTTAAGCTGAGCGTTTTCGCCGACAGAAGCTTCTTCTTTTCCCTCTCCGTCCTTGAATGTTATTGCCCAAACGTGGTTCATATGATACAGCCCTAGGGCCGTCACCTCCGGCATCAGCTTGAGACGATCGAGCGCATCGCGAAAATGCTCAACTCGGTAGGGGCGGGCTATTAAATCACCATGCAAAAACACAGTATTGCAAACAGTTGTACTTGATGGAAGCTGGGGCAAAACGAGCTGATAATCCTGTGTCGACGTTTCCATAAGCATGATACCGCGACCCGGCTGGGCCGCTGAAACCGCCCTTTTCGAGGAGCGTAACATTCCGCGTCCGTTGACTACGGTGGCCGGAAGTGCGGGCCCTAGACCAGCGAGCCAATGACACTTGCTCAAGCTGGCGCGTGACCAGTATCGTAATATATTTGACGATTGAAACGGAAGACAAAAAAGTGGGTCTTTGATCACAACTGGTTTGAGCCTAAAAGGCGAAGAAACAATAAAGCTATAACTTTTCCCTTTATTTGAATATACAATTGAAAGTCGACAGAATTACGAAAGAAAAAGAGAGGACGACGGGCTCGTCCGGGATTTGAACCCGGGACCTCTCGCACCCAAAGCGAGAATCATACCCCTAGACCAACGAGCCAGCCACACTCGCGCAAGCTGGCGCGTGATCAGTATCGTAATATATTTGACGATTGAAACGGACGACAAAAAAGTGGGTCTCTGATCACAACTGGTCCGAGGCCAAAAGGCGAAGAAACAATAAGGCTATGACTTTTCATTTTGTTTGAATATACAATTTCAAGCCTACAGACTACGAAAGAAAAAAAAGATGACGGGCTCGTCCGGGATTTGAACCCGGGACCTCTCGCACCCAAAGCGAGAATCATACCCCTAGACCAACGAGCCAACGACACACGCCGCAGATTGGCGCGTGACGAGTATCGTAAATTCTTTCCTGACTGAAAAGGAAGTAAAAAAAAGTCGGTCTCTGTCCCTGTTTTAGTGTTGGATAGTCGGGCAATTTGTGGTTCAATGAGCAGTTAGTTAGGCTTAAATTTCTAGATGAAGTTCGAACTCTGCCTCGAAGAGGAGACGTCGCTAAGTTTAAACTACCCGAGGAGATGGAGACACGATTATTTGTGGACCCCATAACCCCATATCTAGAAATATTCATCCCGTCAACAACAAGGGCAGAAGAGACGCCAGGGTCAAATGCATTCTTGGTAAACTGCACCAACAACAAAACTCCGCTCTTTTTGTCGATGCAACTAGTTATGCATCGGGCTACCGTTACGCTATTGCCGGGGTCGATGAGACGGGCAAATTAATAAGCGCGGCATCACTAAGAACGAGCTCAATTCATGCCGCCGAAGGAGCAAGCATGGCACTGGCAATTACAATGAGGAGAAGCTCCACGATTTTCTCCGATTCCCGAACAGCCATTCGGAATTACTCAGCCGGCTCCGTATCAATGGAAGCATAAAGTTACTTCTAAACAGTCCCAATACTCATCAAAGGCTGCAACCCTAATGAGCAAGCTCACTCTGCTGTGCGAGATCTCGCATGCAGTGCACCAGATCAAGAATTGCTCCAGGATGACTGCGGCTCCTACAAAGAGCCTCTTAGCACTTTTCATGAGATCACCTCACACTACAGGGACGGCAGGAGATTCCCCCCCCCCCTCCCCGATCAGAACCTTACCCGAGCTCAGGCAGTCACATTAAGATTTATTTAAACGAAATCCTATCCCACAACCTTTGCGCTTAACAAAACTGACGGGAATTTTCCCGCGGAATGTAAACGTTGTGGACACACTCCATGTCTATTTGATCATATGTTCTGGCTGTGCCCCAATCAAAGGGCCTCGGATCTCAACAGTGAGGAACACTGGAGTCGGTGTATACACAAGTGAAGTCCTCTAAAGGTTTCTTCGATTTGTCTTGCACTGCCTGCACTAGTTCTGGAAAGTGCCGTGGCGGTGCGAAGCGGTGCTGTGAGCGCGCAGCACCGGTTCAGCAAGTACCGGTGCAGCCGCGACACTACTGACACTACCACGCGGCGGCTGCCACCAAAACGAAGATGCAGGTGCAGGCCGTGTTGGTCGAACAGCCGACGCGGCGTGTATCGCTGGTGCACTGTTTACTAAAAACACTGCCGCGGCGGCACTCTTCGTAGTTGCCGTATGGAACTGCTCGACCGTATGGAACTGCTAGATTCTGCAGCGACGACGATTCCGACAACAGCGACCCTCACAGCGACTCCCAGGAGGAATTTGACGGTGTATGCGTTTTGGTTGCCTGCATGCTGGTTCGTGAAGATGTAACTCCTGTTCCCGGGTACGAGAACGTCGTCGGCAGGTTCCATGAGTGTGATTTCAAGAGACTGTTCAGACTATCTAGAGAGACGTTTTACTGGTTCAATGGAAAATTTCGTTGGTTTCGGCGTTCTATGAAAGTGCGTGCGAGGCCACACAACAAGAAAAAACCAAAATATCTGGGGTCCTGTGACCGACGCTAAGACGGCAAAGTTCAATTATCCAGGAAAGTGTTCGCTCGCAAATTTGCGCTCAAAGAATTTTACTGACGTCGCCACTTTTCATCACGCTAGGGAACGAATGTGCAATTCTTGTAAACCATTAAGACACATGTATACACACGCTCGCACGAGGAATGCATTTTTAAAGAAGAGTTGAGATCTGGGCCAGTTGGTTGATGATACTTGACGAAAGCCAGCAAAAGAACGGGACACGAGAAAGAGGCAGACAGACACACCAGCGGTGTGTGTGTCTGCCTCTTTCTCGTGTCCCGTTCTTTTGCTGGCTTTCGTCAAGTAGCATTTTTAAACTCAAAAGTTTTTCTAGAAGACTTCCTATCGCCTCAGCTTCACGATTTCGCAAAGGCCAACTGAGAGCGCGGCTCGCGACTCGCGCCACATCTTTTTTTTTTTTTTGTACCATTCGTATTGCCGTCAAGTACAGTGAATTTTTCTGCTCACGAGAGATGTTAAAAGATCCGCCTTAATAGCTGCCGAAAAGACGTGGCTAAGATTGCCCGTCGGAGTCAGCAGTTTAACTAGCGTTTGCACGCCCAGAACAATAACACGCAGCGTCTTCTGCTCTAAGCTTGGGAGGGGGAAGGGGGCGCACGCCATGCTGCACTTCTTTGCACCTCCTCTTGAGCGAGTGCAGGCCGGCAGAGAACTCGTGCAGCACTACGCTTGCATCTTGACAAAACGAGGGAACCGGTGCAGAGAACGCGCGCGGCACCAGCAAAACGAGGAGGACGATGCTGCACCCGTTGAGCTGGTGCCGCCAGTGCAGCCAAATCGAAGAGACCTTAAGATGAACTCCCGGCCGTCCGGTCTTGCGATGTCATGCCTGTTTCTAACTGCGCTGAGGCTAAAAAACGAAGCGAAAAGAAAGCTATAACACTTCGTTTTATTCGAACAGCCTTTATTGATTCAGACAGAGATATGAGATACAGACATGCCAGCCAAGCACAGGCTGCCATGAGAAGCAATCAATGTTCATGCACGTGCGTCAGCCTTCCTATAACCTAAGCAGCCAGTGCGGTTCCGCTTTTTGGCGTTCGTACACCTGAATTATGCTGTTAAGAGATTTCATACAGCGCGGTCACGCGCTAGAATTGGCACGGTTCCTTGGCTCGTTGATCTAACTTGCTTTGCCGGTCGACATAGATATCGACCAAGGAGCTGATGACGCCTGCGGATCGTGGCGCGTGACCAGCATCCCAAGATCTTGGCTGACCAAAAACGAAGACAAATGAGTGGAGTATTTGATCACGCTTGGGCTCAAATGAGAAAACGTAGAAAATCAAAGCTACGCGAACCATTGCTTTCATTTGAATATATCAGAAGACGCCGACTGACTGCGAAAAAAATAATAATGGGCTCTTCCGGGACTTCAACTCAATACTTCTACGCCAAGCTAGAATCATATCGTTAAACCAACTAGCTTTTTTTTTGTTTATGATCTTTATTTCAAGCATAATTGAGGCTTGTCGGAAACCTGAATACATACGCGAGACATTAAGTCTCATGTACTTGCATGGCGACGCAGACATACACAAAGCCCTATGGACTTTCCACGCATCCTGAAGTGTCCAAGTCCGGCAACGGGATTTTGCAGTGAACACTAAAATGGTACAATAAGGTTGATGATATCTGGGGTTTAACGTCCCAAAACCACGATATGATTATGAGAGACGCCGTAGTGGAGGGCTCCGGAAATTTCGACCACCTGGGGTTCTTTAACGTGCACCTAAATCTAAGTACACGGGCCTCAAACATTTTCGCCTCTATCGAAAATGCAGCCGCCGCGGCCGGGATTTGATCCCGCGACCTTCGGGTCAGCAGCCGAGCGCCATAACCACTAGACCACCGTGGCGGGGCGGTACAATAAGGTTGAGAGCTGGGCTAGTTGGTAACTGATCATTATACCTACGACTGATCATTAAACAACACTACAATGTAGCGCTATTTGCGAGTGTCGTGTCCTTACTATTCCTTTTGTCCCCGTCCAAAGTGCGGTACTAACCACATAGGTGTAATGACTAAAATAGTAGTAATGACCAACACGTTACCAATGCAGAATGCAAGTCTGGCAGAAGTTTTATTTCTTCATATGTTGAATTGGAATTAAACGGTTTGCAGAGGAAACTAACTTGGCATTTCGCTGTCAGATCCGTGTCTTCCACAGGCTATGCGTATCAGTGAGTAAAAAAATGCCCCCACCTCCCCGAAGGGAATCGTGAGTAAATGCGAATGCATTTCTTGCACCGAGAGTACACGGCGTAGTAATCGCTTCACTCCATTTATATATACGTGCGAGCGAGCGGACGGGAGAGTGGGGCGCAGGGAGGAGAGAGAGCGAACGGCCGGAGAAGGAGCGGCGAAGCACTGCACCTACCCTCTCCTACACTCTCTCTCCACACACGCGGGAACTCCGCCGAGCTACCGCGATGCGAGCGCCCTCACACGCCAGAGCGCGCTCCTCCTCTCCACTCACTCTCCGCTACTCCGCCCGCACCACCTGCTCCGGTTGCTAGGGCTCGCATTTAAAAGACATTTAAAAGGATGGCTGATCCATCTGTCATAGGAATTGGTATAACACGAAAGTGAAACGTGTTGTCACAGAAGTAGTTGATTGTTTATAGTGCATTAGTATATGAGAGCTTGTGCAATGTAGTGTTGTGTGGCAGCATAGCACCGCTTGGTATGGACGCATTCACGTTGACGCCTAGTGGCACACCTTCGTACCGACGACTAACGCCCATGATCATGCGGTAGCTGAAGTTCTTAACGTATACGTGGACACCGCATATGGCGAATCCCGCGGAAAGATGACATCAACAAGCACATAATAAACACTGACACTCGATATGCACTCCTTCAAAACGTCGTGAAACGCGAAGAGAAACGCTACGTGCGTCGTGTCTTCCCTCCAGTCTGACTATTAATTATCACAGGGCGAGCGGGAAACGCGGTGCGACAGCCAGGCGAGCGTCGGAGAGCTATTTTTCGATATGGATGGATGCCATGAGCGAGGCTTGGGCTAAAGCCACTACCTCGCAGTGTGCTAAAGCGTTGACGAAATTACACTTCCATTGGAAAAGCGCCGAATGGGACGGTCGTAGCAACGGCGCGTCTTTTTTTTTTTTTTTTCGAGCCTGGTGGCACACATGTCATCGCCCCGTTATAAAGGGAACGCTCATAGCATCCATCCATTAATCCAAGAGCACTGAGAGGAAAGTGTGAAAGGTAAAAGGCGCGTTCATGTAGCCGCCTCCGTTATGTGTTTGGCGGTAGCTCAGTGGGCAAAACGACCGCAAGCCATCGTCGCGTACCGAGAGGTCATGGGTTCGACTCCTGTTAACGGAACTCTTTTTATTTGCCATCTGATGGCGTTCATTTTGCTGACGTATTTCCGTGACGTATTATGATGACGTACGTCATGCAAGTCTTGGTGGACCCCGGCATAAAACACTTTCATGTTAAAAGATCGTCGATGCAACAAGTTGCACCAAATGTCATAGAGAATGAGCATACAGGTACACGATTTTTGAAGTGTCCGTTAAAATATAACCCAAAATAAGAGGCATCTCTGCAGCTTTTAAAGTGATGTTAATTGCTTCAGGTACGTAACAAAGGTAAAATCAGTCACATGGACGACATGAAAATGCCTCTTCAACGTAAGCGAGCCTTTCCAGGTAATTTTAGAGCCCAGCTCTTAGGCTTCCGTTCCAGCGTTGAGCGGCGTAATGCGCAACGAGTGTATCTTTTAATGCTTCCCACCCACTGCAAAGTGCTCAGCCATAATTCTTCATCGTCATCAGCCACACGCGGCATCAACGAAGTGCACATAATACCTTATAGATGTGCAGCGGGTACCTCGCTTATCCGCAGAAAGACGAAAAGTGGCGTAGTAGGGCCTGTCCTGCTTCATAAAAATTATGATCTATGACGTAGTCGATACCTTGCGAAAAGCCAAAACTCCAAGCACAGTTGCCTTGCCCCAACACGAAGCTGCGCTCAGAATTCGCGTTAGGCAGTACCGTAATCGTGGCTGAATTTTTCAGTCTTCATGACCATCATTCTCGGCCTGTTTTAGTCCACTGCAGGGCAAAAGCCTCTCCCAATGGTCTCCAGTTTACCTCATCCTGTGCGAACTGATTGAATCTTATCCCTGCCAACTTCTTAATTTCGTCCCGCCGTCTAACTCTCTGCCTTTCTAGACTGCGTTTTCCATCTCTTGGTATTTTGTTGCTCTTACTGTCCACCGGTTGTCTGTCCTACGCAATCCAGATCCATTTCTTTCGCTTGATGTCAACTAGGGTATCTGATACCTTGACATTACTCCCCTCACTCTTCGTTCCTTTGCACGCCGCGTGCTCCTCAACTTTTTCTCTAGTTGCTTTGTGATCCTCCATGCTTGAGCCCCATATGTTAGAACTGGCAGTATCCAGTAATTATATACTCTTTGCTTTAATGACAGTGGCAGATTTCCTGGCATTATTTGGGAGTGCCTGCCGAATGAGCTCCACTCCATTCTTATTCTTCAGTGAATTTCCTTTTCGTGATTAGGCTCTCCTGTTAGCACTTCTCCTAGGTTAGAGCACAACACGGGCGGCCGGGCCGGGTAATGTAGCTTCCACGGCGGGCCCGGGCCGGGCACGGGTCTGAGGCTCCGGACTTAGGGTCGGGCCCGGGTTTGAGGTGGTTGGCTTGGGGTCAGGCCGGGCTTGGTCTTTGCTCCGTTCTTAAGATTGCCCCGCATACGTTGTGCATACATGTATGTTCCGCATGTTTCATCTCGAAAAAAAAACGTTTTTTTATGAGGGGCAAGCTATTTGTCGAAGTCTTATGAGGGACAAAAATATGTACTGAACTTCTATTGTTTCTTGCATATGGGGCTACTTCATTTATGTGAAACGAATGAGCTACAAGTAAATAGACCAGGCGCTTATATAATTAACATATCACCATTCAGCGCTTTATTTGCACTAGTTATTATTTTATATCTGAAATGTTATTTTGTAATCGCAGCAATGAATGTAATATAATAAATTGACATCTATAACTTATCATCGCAAGAACCATCAGAGAGTTCCAAAGAGGAGAAACGTTCTTGAAAGTTCCAGTCGTCCACTAAACGGTCTGTGCGTAGTCTCGTTACATAGAATCACTATAGAGAAACATTTTTTTTTCCGTGGCTCCATCACGGCTCCCAGTGGTCCCATGACGCGAGATGGACATGCACAGCCTACTTTGTGTGCCCACATTGTGAACGCGTGAGCGTTCACAATGTGAGCACACAACTCCGCCATATGGTGCGACAGATACATGATAACGCCGGAATAGCATTGCAATGCGCAGGGGTAGTATAGGTCTTTTAACAAAGGTGTGGGGCGAAGCATATTCGCTTCACCAATTATTCTGCTAGAAAAAAGACAATTAAGACTTCCGTGCCGGGAGGTGTCCCCTTACCTCAAACCATGTGCACGCAACGAATAAGCGTCGAGAAGCGTATTCGCGCCTTTGTCACCAAACTGGAACCAACCCCGATAATAGATCGGTATCTCTTCGCTCATCTCCTGCCAGTGTTACCCGCGTAGTCCAATGGCCACCTTCCAGCGGTACAACATCGCTAGGAAGGCATACACCAATATGAAAAAAAGAGCACGGTACAAACCGAGTATAACGTACACTGCTGTAACCTGCAACGAGAAGCCCACAAAGACGAGTTTTATACAATACGATATTGAACAGTGGCATGACGCTCGGAAACGAAACACTAAGCGATGAGCTGGAGAACTGTATTCATTCTGCAGAGGTCCGGAGAGACATCCAAAATTTGCTCCTGTGGTGAAAGTCTTAGAACAACGAGTGCCGACGCCTTCACAACTCGTAAGGCAGATTTGATGCCCCCTCGCGGCTAGCGCAAGCAGTGAGAGAAACTTTAGCGCGGCCGGATAAATGATGCCCCAGCCCAGGTTGTACTTAAAGCCGGAATATCTCGATAATTTGCTTGTTTGCACAATAACATCTCAGGAAATAAACTGTAAACTGTGCCGCAAAAATCTTACAGACTGCAAATACTAGTAGTGAATGATACACGAAAAGAATAGCATCACAAATAGTTTGTTTTTTTCCCCTTTCGGCTATCCTTCCGTCCTTCAGAAAGTACACGAAGTGCACGAGGTTCGTTATAATTTTTACGCAGGATTGGCGTATTTACAACAAAAGTAAGAAATTTGGGATTTTTCCTTTATTTATCTTGCTGTGTCAAGGTGCCACTATGCTACTACAGCGCTAGTCCTGTTACATCTGTCTCGTCCTTGTAGTTCTCGCGCTGTTTTTTACATGAAGGTGCTACTATGCTGAGGACAGGTGCTAAAAATCCAGAAGGGTGCACGATTGGGTATGTTCGTAAAACATCCTTTAAATTTCAATAGAGAGGCAATAGAAACAGAATGGGAAGAGAGTGCTCTGTTTTCTGTCCCTTTCGTTTTTTATTGCGCAGTAAAACTGAAGTCCTGCTACAAATCCCTTTGTTTGCTACAATATCTGCTACAAAACGCCCTTGACGATTCTCATGAGCATTTGCCCAAAACGTAGGTACAGTATGTCGCTGAGGAACAAACTTTCATCGTACCCAGTATGTCCGCTCAACTACTTCCACAGTGAGCCCCCTTTGTTCAAGGAATTACTGTAGGTTAAAGTGTGCTTGTTAGCGAAGCATGCGCCAACGAAGCACATATATTTGCTACCTAAAACGTTTTGCTGTGAATTCCAAGTTCGGGCAACACCACTAGATTACCGGGCCCGTACTCACAAAAAAAAAACCTTACGCTGAAAATTTTCGTGAGAGAATATTTCAGCCAATCACGATGCGGGACATATCATTAGCGAAGCCGGCTGACCAATAGGAAAGTGCACTTACGAAAGAGAAGTTTTGGGATTCGGCCCATGGTTCTAGCCCCTGTCGGGCCCGATCTGAGGTCGGGCCGGGCCGGGTTGGGTAGTTTAAATTTTTCTCGGGTTCGGGCTGGCCCCGGATCTCGCGTTGTGTGACCGGGCCGGGTTCGGGCGGGTAAACTTGAACGATTGCCGGGCCCGGGCCCGGCAATCACGGCCCGTGCAGTGATCTATCCTAGGTATGCATATTCTTGTACACTCTCCAATGTATGGTTTCCAATCGTGAACTCCTTTTCGTTCGCCAGGTTATTCAGCATTATCTTTGTCTTCATCATATTCATTTTTAGACCTACTTAAATACTTTCTCGCTTTAATTCCTCAGCCATTTTTTTTTTTTTGCAGTTCGTTTCCATCGTTACTAAAGAGAGTGCTATGTCATCTGCAAATCGTAGGTTGCTGAGACGTTCTACGTTAGCTTTGATTCCTGATTCTTCTCAGTCAAGCTGCTTAAGTACTTCCTCTAAGCATATAGTGAACAACATTTGGGATATATCTGCTTGTCTGACACCTTTTTTTCCATAGTTTTATCACTTTTTTTGTGGCGAAGTAAGGTGGCTGTGAGGTCTTTGTAGATGTCGGCTAAGGCATTGACACAAGTTTTAGGTTCTCCTTGTAGGCTTATTGCTTTTAAGACTGCTGGTATCTCTACTGATTCGAATGCCTATTCGTAGTCCATGAAAGTTAAATAAAGGGATTTTGCTGTATTCAGCAGCGTTCTCCATTACCAGTTTGAACACATGAATGTGACCCTGAGACCAGCTTGTTCTCTAAGCTGGTTGAAGTCAAATGTTTCTCTTACCCGGTTTGAAATTACCTTTATAAATATTTTGTATATCCCTGAGAGTAAGCTGATGGGCCCATAATTATTTGTTTTCTATGCCTCCTTTCTTGTCTATTAGAATAATATTCGCATTTTTTCAGTTCACTGGAACCGTTGTTGTTTTGAGGCACTGAGTGTAAAGTGTAGCAAGTTTGTTCCAAATAAGTTCTCCTCCGTCTTTAATAAGATCGGCTGTTATTCTGTCATCGCTAGCCGCATTGCCGCGTGGCATACCGCGTGTGGCCTTTCTAACCACGTCGGTAGTTACGTATGGAACTTCCGTACATATCTTGTTCGTCATTACTTTCGCTCGAGGGTGGATGAATTATTTTCGAACTAAATAGTTCAGCATATGATTCATCTGCCACCCGAGCTATGTCATTGAATGTTTTTATAATATTTCCCTGCTTGTCCTTAAGAGCGTGAATTTTATTCCTTCCTAAACAAAGTCTCGTTTTTGCTGTTCTAATGCTGCTGCCTTTTTTAGTGCTGTCTCTATTGCTTTGACGCTGTAGTTCTTTATGTCACTGACTTTATTCTTGTTGGTCAGCTTTGTTAGCTCAGCGAACTCTATTTTAGATCGTGAGTTAGTCTCCTTCATTTGTTGCCGTTTCTTTATTAAGTCTTTCGTGCATTGGGAGAGCTTACCTACTGCTTGCCTTGGCGCTTTACCACCAACTTCGATTGCTGTTTCAGAGATAGTCTACTTACTCTTTCGTTCATTCCCTCGATGTCAGTATTCTCCTGTTGTTTTAAATCTCCCTATTTGTTCTGGATTGTTATCCTACAAGCTTCAGGTTTTATTCTTACTATACGGCTAGTTTGGGTTGTTTGTCTTTCTGTAGCTAATCTTGCTCGCGATCTACTCTAATGAAGCGCTACCTTCACCCTTACTAAACTATGGTCACTGCGCTTTATCTTGTTTATGACATCAACGTCATTTACTATGCCTGGGTTGCCGCACAGGATAAAGTCTGTTTCGTTCTTTGTTTGTCCGTTGGGGCTTTTTGGTGTCCACTCCTTATTTCTACGCTTTCGGAAAAAGGTGATCATTATGCGGAGCCTCTCCGCTCTGCGAATTCTACTAACATCGCTCCTCTGTTATATTTAGAGTCAGTACCATAGTTACCAATTGCTTCTTCCCCATTTTGTTTTCTTCCTACTTTTGCATTCAAATCTCCCATGATTATGGTGTACTGGGTACGTCATTTTCTCATTGATAGTTCGATATCCTCGTATAGTTGTTCTACTTCTCCGTCGTCATGGCTTGATGTTGGAAGGAACCTGTACGGATTTGAGTTTGTATCTCTTGTTTAGTTTTATCACGAGGCTCGCTACCCTTTCATTGATACTAGAGAATTCTTCAATGTTGCCTGCAAGGTCTTCGTGAATTAGAAATCCCACGCCACATTATTTCTTATCAGGGAGTCCTCTATATCAGAGGACGTGACCGTTAGTTCGTGCCGTATATGCTTCCCCGGCTCTTCTAACCTCACCAAAGCCAATAATATCCCAGTTAACATTTTCTAACTCCTCAAGTAACTCTGCTAGTCTAGCTTCGCTTGATAAGGTTTTTGTGTTAAACGTTCCTAAGTTCATTTTCTAGCAGCGGCCTGTTCAAGTTCAGAGATTATTGGTATCCTCCGCTGCTTCCGCAGATCACGCTGCTCGCGCATCACATCAGGAAGCAAACATCGTTCCAATTCCGCTTTCAAGGACAGACGCTGCGAGGCAAATTCGTCAACTGGCCCGCAGTCTCACACTGACGGAGTGGAACGCACCAAGCATAAGACATACCAGACTACATCAACTGAACCCTTCACTGCAACTCCGACCTCCATCCGGCCTTCATCGACGCGAAGCTTGGCTTCTATATCGCCTTTGGTTGAGAGTTGCTTTTACGAAGGCATATACAATGTTAATCGGAATGACTGACAGTGCGGCATGCGATGTTTGCGCCACCGAAGAAAACATCGAACACTTGCTGTGCCACTGCCCTCATTTTGCCTCGGAGAGACAAGTACTTTCCAACGCACTGCGGCGACTGGATGATCGACCAATTTCCATGCAGATGCTACTACAGCACCGTCCACATCTCTCGACGGCCCACAAGGCAGTGAAAGCACTATTGTGCTTTCTGAGAACGACGGGCTTGTGCGAACGCCTCTGACTTGTGGTGCAGTCCAGCACGCTGCAGTGAATGCACTGCATCTTTTCTCTCTCTCTTTTTTTTTTGTCTTCCCTCCTCTCTATTTCTAGTCTTTCTGTTCCCCTTCCCCGATCCCCCAGTGTAGGGTAGCCAACCGGAAGTGTTTCTGGTTAACCTCCCTGCCTTCTCCTTTTTTGTTTTCATTCCTTCCGCTGCTTTACAAGTTCGACCGCCGCCGTGGTCGGATGTTCGGCAGCCGCTGGAGTCTGAGGGCTAGGGTGTAGTGTGTTTCAGTATGTAATCTAAATTTACGAAAGAACGTTTTTGTGGATGGGTATAGTGGCATTTTCACGCATTCGATATAGAACAACTTGCCCACGAAGGCCAAAGCGTTTTGCACGATAACGTGGTGGCTGGAACATCATACATATATTATATTTCTGCAAAGGTTTTCGTGTTACATAGTGCAAATAGACATTTGGAAACCGCACGCATTTCACCCATAAATTCCGCATTTGTGTGCCTTTTGTTTGCCGCGTATCTCGGTATCGTGCAAGGCACGTATCGTAGTGCAGAATTTGGCGGGTGATATTTGGGTGCAGTGTCCCTGCAAGTATTTTTCACAATAACCTGCTTCTCGCGTTCTCTCCTCGTACGCCAGTATCTGTACAGTGGTACCGAAATGATGGTATCGCACGGGCCTTGGTAGTGTGTATATATGCGTATGTGTGTGCCTGCGTGTGTATAATGTGTGTGTGTGTGTGTGTGTGTGTGTGTGTGTGTGTGTGTGTGTGTGTGTGTGTGTGTGTGTGTGTGTGTGTGTGTGTGTGTGTGTGTGTGTGTGTGTGTGTGTGTGTGTGTGTGTGTGTGTGTGTGTGTGTGTGTGTGTGTGTGTGTGTGTGTGTGTGTGTGTGTGTGTGTGTGTGTGTGCGCGCGCGCGCCTAACCTGCAACGTGTGTTTGTGTGTGTGTGTGTGTTTGTGTGTGTGTGTGTGTGTGTGTGTGTGCGCGCGCGTGTGTGTGTGTGTGCGTGTGCGCGTGTGTGTGCGTGCTTGTGTGCGTGTGTGTGTATGACCAAAGATATAAAATAAATATACATATCACATTGAATTATGACTAAAGTTTACGCGTCTCTAATGCCTGCACGCTAGTCGCACTGATTTCGAGTAACCGCGTTTGCTACCTCTTTCACGTTCTTCTGGCAATTCCAGCCCCTGTTTCCTTGAAAGTACCTACCTGTACAAGTACACCATACCCCTCCAGGTCCAACTGTAGCTATCATGGCCGAGTACGACGCCTTGCCTGAAATAGGACATGCCTGCGGTCACAACCTCATCGCCGAGAGTGCAGTTGGCGCCGCCATTGCTGTCATGGAGGCCATGAAGACAACGGACACCATCCGTGGCAAGGTGCTAAGCAAGCAGATTTTTAGTGCCTATGTTGACTTCAATCATTTGACGTGTATTCGACAAGTTCATAGTTACTATCGCATGTGCACATTAGAGGGATGGAAAAGTGGTTGTTCGTTTTTAAGATATACTAGAGGGCTAGTTCGTCATTTATAAATAAGCTAAAGCGCTGTACTTTGGAGAACAAAGATAGTCACCTAATTTGGATAGTCGCAAACGTGCATCAAGGCTTCCCACCTCTATTGGTAACAAAGCAACATGGAAAAAAAAGACAATATATCCATGTGAATACTTATGTTCGCACAATACGCCCATGGCAATAAGTGCATGTGGCCACTGGACCGTCAAGCTCTTACCAAAGAAAAGGACTTCAGAGCTAGTTCTCAAAACCCACAATGCAGCACTCGTTTTTCTACCGTATCTGAATGCTATAGACATGTGTGCCCGCTATATGCACGTACTGCGACATCTATTGCGCACGCGATGGATCTTCTCTATTTTAACACGAAAGTGTTTTATGCCGGGGTCCACCAAGACTTTGACTATGTATTTCCGTCACGGAAATACGTCAGCAAAATGTACGCGATGAGATGGCAAAGAAAAACTAGAAGAAAAACTTCCGCTGACCGCAGTCGAACCCACGAACTCTCGGTCCGCGACGATAGCTGGCGGGTGCTTAACCCGCTGCGCCATCATCGAACACATGAAGAAAGTTTCACGAACGCACCTTTTACTTTTAAGTCTCACACTTTCCTCTCATAGTGTTATTGGTTCGCGGGGTGGTGTCGCCGTCTGGAAGCCGCAGAGTGAAGTAATGCGTGACCTGCGCGATTAGCTCCTGCAACACGTCGTTGCTGCAGCCGTCTCGTTCGGCGCGTTTCCAAAAGAAGTGTATTTAGTCAACGCCTTAGCACACCGCGAAGTGGCGGCTTTAGCCCATGCCTCGCTCATAGCATCCATCCTTAATAAAAATAGCGCTCCGACGCTCGCCTGGCTGTCACACCTCGTTCCCTACCCGCACCGTGAGAAATGATGGCCAGGCTAGAGGGGAGACACGACGCGCGTCGCGTCACATCAAGCGGTGCTACATCTGCCAAACACCAACAGACATTGTGCAAGTTCTCGTATATCAGTGTAGAATGAACATTCAACAACTTCTGTGAGGACACGTTTCACTTTCGCATTACAAAGGTTCTTATGACGGAGGGATCCACCATGTTTTGTTCTTGTTTTTTTTTTCACTTTAACAGCCCCTGCTCTTGATCTAGAACGCTCTTTTTAACACGAAAATGTTTCATTACGGGGTCCACTAAGAACTTACTCATGGCATGCCTGTCGTGAAACCAACGTCTATAAAAGAGCGGGTATGTAAGAAAGAAATTCTGAATAATAAAAAAAAATTTGGCAGCGATACCCGTACGCGGAATCGAACCTCTAACTCCACGGCATTCGAGCACAGAAGCGGGGCGCGCCGCCCACAACGCCACAAACGCTTTCTTTTTTTTCTTTATTGCCAGTAGTACACAATGTACAATCCAAACGTGGCACATAACGCATACAAGTACATCCTACGAGAAAAAAAGGAGAACATGCCATCAGTCCTGCTTACACTGGGGTTGTCAACTAAAGGTCCTTCGGTGCTACCAGAGGTTCTATCCTCGACAGCCGTTCAGATACACACTCATGCATGACATTTTCTATGAAGGTCTACATATTTTTTCTAAAATAAATTCCCGCTGGCTTAGCGTCCGTGTCGCAGTAGTACCCAGTCATCCTAGCCCCCCATAAACAGTGACAGCTATTCAACATCATGAGACCAAACAGGGCTCTATCGTCATTCTTTGCCGCCAGATACCTAATTCCCTGTGGATACAATTGAAAATCTTGATTGCTCTTTACAATACGTAACAGAAGTATATTCCTTCCCAACAGTGCAGGAGAACAAGATCTATGGTTTCAGGTTTCTTGCAAATCAACCGGTTTGAACCCCATGTTACCAGACAGCCCGGTTCCTCAATGAATGTCTTTGCAAACACTGTTCCCGTGTGTAGCTTGAAGGGGTCATGAAGCACCCCTTGGGCTTGTTGAAGAAACACATCCTGCGGAAAGCTGACACGGCTATGAAATGCTCAGCCAAATATTGCAGCCGTGCGCGCCGCGTAAAGGCTGCAAGCGGAGCGCGAAGTTGCTGTTTTCTAAGGCGCCCTCTTTTCAAACGGAGGCCGGTTCTCACTCTCGTTGGTGGGCGGAGCGACTGCCGGTTGACGTCGCGTATCTGCTTCTCCGCGTCGCAAAAGACATAGCATCCTCATTGGCTGATAGTCGACATAAATCGAGAGCGGCGTTCAGATCAGATGCGCTTCTTGCCACGGGGTGCTGTGTCGGCGCCGCACTCCTCAGTCTGCTAACTTTTCACGGTAACCACACTCGCGCACGCGAATCCCAGCGGGAGAGCGATCGCGTTTCACGACGCGCGCTGACGTAACTTCTTTCCCCCGTGCTATCCCTCGACGTGTAGCTTCCAGTGCGCTCGTCGGGACGAGAAAAGAGAGAAAGCGCTGAGAGCGTGCGTCAAACCCCGTAACTCCGCTCGTTCTTGACGGATTCTAGAAATATTTTGCGGCAATCGATTCGGGAGGCCGTAAACTCCGATACTGAGGTCCTTAGATCATTACTTGGAAAAGTGGTTCATGACCCCTTTAAAGCAAAAGGTTTTCGCTCCCGTAGGCACCTGCAGTGGAAGGTCTGGACATTATGTCCAGAGAGAGAATAAGATGTCCAGGCCTTCCATTATTTGTATATGGCTCTATACAATGGCACTGGAAAAACAATGTCACACAGAGCTTTATACAATTTTTTTCCTTTCAACACCACAGAGATACTCGGAAGAAAAAGGAACAAATAAGAAGAGAACACTATCTACAACTTCTTTCAGACAGCCATGCATTTTCCACGGCATTATTAGTGCTGACAATGAGTTCCTGTAAGGCGTTGCTTAACCTGAGCTCGCGTACCGTACGCAAAAATGGATCACTGACACCACAACAAAACAAAAAAAAACATGGTTGGTCCCTCCGTCATAGGAATCGGTATAACACTAAAGTTAACCCTGGCTTCACTGGAGTAGCGTATTGTTTATTTTACTTATGTATGAGAGCTAGCACCATGTCTAATGGTGTTTGGCAGCTATTGGCTTCGAGATCGAGCAGAGTCGCCGCCTGGCGGCTTCTGGCTGAACCGCGCCTAGTGTGGATTGCTCCATGCGTCGTCTGCTAGCCACGTTGTGTTTGCATGTGCGCATACGTCATGCAGATCCTCAAAAGGCGGTTTGTTCCGTTGCGTTAGTGCAACTTTAACCGCTCGTACGTATGCCTAATACGATGTAAAGAAGCATTTGGCCTTGATCGACTGTATATGTACTGTAATAAGTTTAGTGAGTGCACTTGTCGAAACGTGCTGTGTGTGGTCGTCGTACCCTCCGTTCACGAGAGTCACATCAGTGTAGGTGCCGCTCTGTGGTTCAAGCGCATCGCAAAAACTTGGCGTTGCCCTCAAGATGAGAAGTATTAAATCTCATGTGAACATAGCCTTTTAGTGGCTCGGTGGTAAAAAAAAAAGGCTCGCATGTACTTCCGCGTTGTGGAGGTGTAGAACTTCGGGACTGTTGTTTATACGTTACGCGACGAGCTTTAGTTGCGTACGGTCCTGGTATCACTAGAGAGAAATATTTCTGTCAAGTCACATCTGGCACTTCGGTACTTGTATTGTCCCCTAAAATGAACAGAAAATGAAATGACACGGAAATCGCATAACTGAGTGGCCTTGCGCAATTTTGACTTGTGGCGAAATTTATGCAAAGACATCCGTGTACTTAGATTAAGGTGCGCGTTAGAGAGCCCTGATGGTCAAAATAATGCAAACGGCGTACTTTACATTTATGTCGTAGTAATTTTACGCGAAGCCACATCTCTTTTTCTTTACAATATCTTGAGCGTTAGTGTTGCGTTGTTTAGATTGACGGAAGGCAGCGGACATTATTCGTATGAAAAAACGTACTTTGGTCCCGTGAAATCACCGGGCTTCTGTTCCATTACTGTCGTGCAAGTAATCAATCGAAGAAATTTCCGTGCTGCCATGCATTACCTTTGTGTACTGTTACTGGAATAAAAACAAGCGTATGCGTGTTTGCAACATCCACTGCGATAACGCCGACTGTCGCCGAAGGAGAGCAACCCGTTCGTTGGCAGAATGCGCTTCCCTCACAAGTAATAGTAACGTTCGGCGTGCATCGTGCATTATTTCGGGAATGAAGAGCGCACATATTACCAGAAAGCTGCAGTCAACGCATTTTGTTTGCCGGAAATCGGGTCAAATCGCTCACAACGAAGCGCTGTTGTGCACGTTTGTATACGCGCCGACAACCGCCTATCCACACTAGCGCGGCGACGGTGCTGCCACCTGCAGCCTGATCTCGCGGCGAATTGGCCGCGAGATCGAGCAGAGTCGCCGCCTGGCGGCTTCTGGCTGAACCGCGCTTAGTGTGGATTGCTCCATGCGTCGTCTGCTAGCCACTTTGTGTTCGCATGTGCGCGTACGTCATGCAGGTCCTCAAAAGGCGGTTTGTTCCGTTGCGTTAGTGCAACTTTAACCGTTCGTGGTCGATTCCACGAAAGATCGAAAAACGGTGTATATTTGATGTTTCCGATTTTCCTGATAATTTTGTATGTTGTGCACATATGACTGCACAGCACGAAATCGCAGTTCGTTTTCAAATAAAAATTTTTTTCAACACAAGAAAATTCGACAAGTGTCGCCGGTTGACGACGACCATTTTACGAAGAGTGCGTTTTCGTAACTTCGGAACCATGCTGGCAGCTACTCAAGCTATATATTACAAATATCTTTCTTTTGAGCGGAAGTAGAAGTAAAGAGGAAATAGCTCTTATCATTTCATGGAATTCTGAGCACATTATGTATTTTTAAAAATTCACGAAAAACGCTGCGTTTTTGAAAATTAGTCAAATTTGGGACGCTATGGCTACTTCTGTGAACATCTTGGCTTGTTCATATTTGCAGTATGAATAGGCCTTTATGTGAATAATGAACTTCTGCATTTGTATTTCTCTAATAATTTTCAAAGTAGTAAATTTTCATGCTCGAAACACCAAGAAGAGAAAAGTGCTCCTCGATTCAAAAATCTATAATAAAAAAAACCCAATCTCAATTTTGTTCAAAGTCCCCCAAAATGTTCTCAAAGGACTGCAGAATGATATTATGAAAAAACATGTTGCATCATTTTTATTAGAACAAAAGCAGAAAATGTCAAACATTGTGTTTCTAGAGCGTGGTGGCTACTGCGTAAAGGACATCTCTAGTAACAAGAAAATACAGTAACACGTCTTTTCTCTTCTCTGAGCTTCGCTAAACAACAGTAATGATCTATTGTCGGAAAGTGGGATCTGTTTTGTAAAGAAAACAAGAGCGGTCCAATTAAATGCATTTGCGACACCACTTATATTCCTCGTCGACGGGCAGCACGGACATTTTGATTTCTCTAGATAATTTTTTTTTTAGTAAATGCGCTTATATAAAAGCAACAAAGCTAAACGCGAAATTTGTGTAGCTGAGTCGATCATGCATTGTAAGAATGTGAGAAATCGCAAATGGCGACAGTGGTGAACGGCGAGTACCGCAGTGCAACCTATAAGCACAACAGCCACACATGGTTTGCCAGGCTTTGTCGCTCTGCACGAGAAAATGCTGGGGTGTCGATTGCGTTGGTTACACGATACATTTCTCACCGCTCGTCGCTCTCCCACCCGGTCTCTGGATCCGCACCGTGCGGATCGGGCGGCGGATCGAGTGGCCCGCGCTACACGCCTTCGTGTAAACGGAGTAGCATGCGTTACGCGGACAGGTGCAAAGGGCGGCGCGATAGACGCCCGCGTGAGCACACGACAGCAACGAGCACGGCTGTGCCAGTCAGCCAAACACCACCTGAGATAGAAGTTAAGCATCCAAATTGTGCTTCGCTTTGATGCCATCACTGTCCTACGCTCTGAAGGTGGCTATGGGTAGGCGTTATAGCCATGACCGATATATTGTACGGACTGTCTCATGGTGCACAAAAAGAAAATTCCGCTGCAGTGGAATTTTCGTTATGTAGAAGATATCGGATCGAGTCTCTTTTGCGGAGGGTCATGAAGTAGGATGCGCGCTCAATTCAAGAGGGAGACCAGATCTGCCAGCACTGCTTCAAGAGATACGAGGAGATGCAAAACAAAGCAGATGCAATGCAAACAAAACGTGTTTTGTCCGTGGCCAGAACTGCTGCCACCAATCTTCACGTAATCGATTCTTTTTAAACTCTGCATTGATCACATAAGGTTTGACAACGTACACATTTGGGCCAACAAAAACCACACCTCTTGGCGACCGCGCTCTTCAGAAATTCATTTCCATTCATGAAGAGACCTTGGCTTTTATACTAATCTCTCAATTCTGGCGCACCACATCATCATAAGAGACGCATGGAGGGAATGCGTTCTTTAGCACTCAAGATATGAATTATACTCAACTGAAATAGATGAAAGAAAAGGAGGCTACAACTGAAAGTGCCTACTGTGGACTGAGGGATGTCTAACACTGGCGTGAAGTCGCAAACCACGCGAATGCATTTAATTGGAACGGTCTTTTTCTTTACAAAACAGTTCCCAATTTCCGACCATAGATCATTACTGTTGTTTAGTGAAGCTCAGAGAAGAAAAAAGACGTGTTACTGTATTTTCTTGTTACTAGAGATGTCCTTTACGCAGTAGCCACCACGCTCTGGAAACACAATGTTTGACATTTTCTGCTTTTGTTCTAATGAAAATGATGCAACATGTTTTTTCATAATATCATTCTGCAGTCCTTTGAGAAGATTTTGGGGGACTTTGAACAAAATTGAGATTGGGTTTTTTTTTATTATAGATTTTTGAATCAAGGAGCACTTTTCTCTTTTTGGTGTTTCGAGCATGAAAATTTACTACTTTGAAAATTATTATAGAAATACAAATGCAGAAGTTCATTATTCACATAAAGGCCAATTCATACTGCAAATATGAACAAGCCAAGATGTTCACAGAAGTAGCCATAGCGTCCCAAATTTGACTAATTTTCAAAAACGCAGCGTTTTTCGTGAATTTTTAAAAATACATAATTTGCTCAGAATTCCATGAAATGATAAGAGCTATTTCCTCTTTACTTCTACTTCCGCTCAAAAGAAAGATATTTGTAATATATAGCTTGAGTAGCTGCCAGCATGGTTCCGAAGTTACGAAAACGCACTCTTCGTAAAATGGTCGTCGTCAACCGGCGACACTTGTCGAATTTTGCTGTGTTGAAAAAAATTTTTATTTGAAAACAAACTGCGATTTCGTGCTGTGCAGTCATATGTGCACAACATACAAAATTATCAGGAAAATCGGAAACATCAAATATACACCGTTTTTCGATCTTTCGTGGAATCGACCTCGTACGTATGCCGAACACGACGTAAAGAAGCATTTGGCCTTGATCGGCTATATATGTACTGTAATAAGGTCAGTGAGTGCACTTATCGAGAGAGCTGTGTGTGGTCGTCGTACCCTCCGTTAACGAGAGTCATATCAGTGTAGGTTCCGTGCTGTGGTTCAAGCGCATTGCAAAGTGCACTTGGCGTTGTCATAAAGATGGGAAGTATGAAATCTCATGTGAATATAGCCTTTTAGCGGCTCGGTAGTTTTAAAAAAAATGCTCTCATACACTTGCATGCGCGTTGTGGTTAGGTGTATAACTTTGGGACTGTCGTTTATAGGTTACGCGACGAGCTTTAGTTGTGTACGGTCCTGGTCCCACTACAGAGAATTATATCTGTGTAGTCACGTCTGACACTTCGGTATTTAAATTGTCCCCTAAAAAGAACAGAAAATGAAATGACACGGAAACAGTAAAAGTGAGTTGTCTTGCGCAATTTTAACTTGTGGCGAAATTTATACAAAAACACCCGTGCACTTAGGTTAAGGTGCGGTTAAAGAGCCCTGATGATCAAAATTAATCCAAAAGGCCTACTTTACATTTATGTCGTAGTAATTTCACGCAAAGCCACATCTCTTTTTCTTTACATTATCTTGAGCGTTAGTGTTGCGTTGTTTAGATTGACAGAATGCAGCGTACAATATTCGCATGAAGAAAACGTACTTTGGTGCCGTGAAATAAGCGAGCCTTTGTTCTATTACTGTCGTGCAAGTAATCAATCGAAGAAAGTTCCGTGCTGTACCTTCGTGTACTGTTACTGGAATAAAAACAAACGTGTGCGTGTTAAACGTTTCCGTAGCGCTAAAGAGCTGTAAGCCACGCAGCTTTCCTCAGTAATGCTATCAACTGTCCTACATTTCATGGAGAACTGAATAAGAAATGCAAATGAATATTTGAGCACGCAGTGCACAAAGTACTATTTGAACTCTTCGTGCAGGAATACGGGCTTTCTTTTTGTTGTGGGGCATCCAGATGAACAAGAAGTAAATAGTTAATCCAGTCGCGCTATACAGCATGCGTAGTAGGTGGAACACAAGCTAAACATGTACAAGTAAAACAACAAGAAAACGTCATCCATTGCGATAACGCCGTCTGTTGCCGAAGGCGAGCAACCTGTTCGTGGGCAGAATGCGCTCCTCTCACAAGTAATAGTAAGGTTCGGCGCGCTTCGTGCAATAATTCGGGAATGAAGAGCGCACATATTACCAGAAAGCTGCAGTCAACGCATTTTGTTTGCCGGAAATTGGGTCAAATCGCTCACAACGAAGCGATGATGTGCGCGCTTGTATACGCGCCGACAACCGCCTGCCCACACTAGCGCGGCGACGGTGCTGCCACCTGTAGCCCGATCTCGCGGCGAATAGCATCGTTGGACATAGATGCACCCACGTTGAGGCCTAGTGCCACATCTCCATCCTGACGACTATCGTCTATGATCTCGACTTAATCCTTCTGAAATAGTTAGCATACACCCGGACACAGCATAGGGTGAATCCCGCGCAAAGATGGCATCAACAAGCACGTAATGAACACTGGTACTCGATATGCACTGATTCAAAGCGTGATCACCTGACGAGACAAACGCCAAGGCGTGCGCTCCCCATTGATAGGACAACCTACGCCTGTCCTTATGCATATATTACAGAGCGCGTCAGCAACGAGAGAGGCAGAGCTCGCAGCATGAGCGCTGAACACGGGAAGGCGTCCCGCTAAGCGCTAGCGTCTCTCTCGCTGCCCCAATTCACTCAATGCGCAACATTCGCCCATTGAAGTCATTGCCTTTCTGTGCCGCTTAGTGCAGCAGTTTTATTAGCCGGTGCTACCGCACTCGAAGCAGTAAGCGGTGAAGGAACGCCGTTGCTGTATGTAAAAGCTGTACTACTCTGTCGATGAGCCGTCACGCTAACACGACGCGAAAGGCAAAGCACGTACTGCATCGTCACGAAACCGAATCATCGCATACAGCGCATTTCACAGACAGTAGAGTTTCCTACAATAATGCATTGAAAGCCTCCGTTGCGCTGAAACTACCGAAGCGCTCCCTGTCGGCACTCGTTAGTGTCATGATGCAGTACTTCACCGCTTCTAGACAGCCAAATCACCCCGCCAACGAAGATCACTGCGAGAGGGAGGTGTGAGAGATATAGGGCGCGCTTGTAAAGCCTCGTGCATGTTCGTCGGTGGCGCAGTGGGTAGAGCGCCTCGCACCTGTCGTCGGTTCGATTTCTAGGTCATCCAAATTGCCGAAACATTTAACAACGAAGCTGTTCAAGCCAGCCGCAGAAAGTACGGCCTGTCACAAAACAAGCCCTGCCGTAGCCATGCAACCAACTTTCCTCCTCCCAGCAACCGCGCTTCCTTCTTGTAGTAACGGCGCAAAGCCGCCGCGCCGCAGCTGGCGCTAAGCCACGCCCACCGATGGAGACGCTGTGCGCAGCCGGGGTTTCCGCCGCCACGCCGAGATCTGCGCATGCGCCGTGATAACGACTGCATGTGCGTATGCGCTGACCTTGAGACGACAGCTATGTAAGCGCGTGCGCGGCGCCACTAGATCAGTAGAAAACATGGGGCGTCCGAGGATAGTTCGTACTCGCGAAGACGCCGCGCTTGGCGAAGCAAGGCTCGCTGCTAAGCGGGAGAGCCAGCGGCAACGGCAAGCCGATCCCGAATACGCAGACAGGGCAGCCGATAACAGGAGGCAGTGACTACGTGAAAAAGACTTTGAATACGCCAGCCGTGAACGAGAGAAGACTGCTGCATGTATGCGGATGCGACGCATACATCGAATCGACCAGCAGCGCTGTTTCAAGCCTTGCGCGGCCGAGTGCAAGCTTCCGCCTTTATTCTTCTGCATGGTTTTTCTTTATCATCTGTTCGTGTACATATTCCCACGTCCCTTCCGTGACGGAAGTGATGTCAGTGAAGTCTTAATGAACCCTGGCATAAAACATAATAATATCTGGGATTTTACGCGCCAAAACCACCATATGATTATGAGTAGAGGCCGGATTTTTAGGCACTAAAAAGCTCGTTTTAGGCGCCAAAAATAGGCAGGCAAAACAATGTTTTAGGCTTCCAAAATCGTAAATATAGCCACAATAAGTTTCACATAAATGCAAATAATTTCAAACGAAGACGTGCGCGACCTCTATCTAAGACAGGAAAACAAAAATGTTATTGCTTAAGATGGCACAAAGGCGCCAACATTTCAACATAGCCGGCTTTGTCCCGCACGGTTCGCACTCCCGTGTTCTGCAGAGTGAGTCAACTGTCCAATGTCGAATCAACACACTCCAGTGTGTCTTTCCGGCATGACTAAAGTGCATAGCAGGAGCAGACATCCAGATTTTTCTAAAAGACCAGAAGAGGGGGATTCCTCCTATTGACCCGGTCGAATTGCGTAGCGCCAATTTCTCCCCTGGCAGTGAACCACTGGCGTAGGCAGGGGTGTGTGTGTGTGTGGGGGGGGGTTCAACCTCCCGCCCTCCCCCGAAACTTTTCAGTTTACGTGTGTCTATATACACGCTCACATAAAAACGCATGCACGAACATATATAAAGTATGGTTGCCCCCCCCCCCCCCTGAAAAAGATTTCTGGCTACGCTTCTGCAGTGAACACCTTAAAAAGTAAATTACAAACAAAGCAAAAGCTGCTTGCACATCACTCTTTTTTTTTCTTTTCTTGCTCTTCACTCTTCTTTCCGTTAACGGCTCTCCGCGGTTTTGCATTCGCCAACCGCTCGGGCCATGTCAGCGCAGCGGCGAATGCTCGCCGGCGTGTCCCGCTTCACTGCTGCTAGCGGTGTTGGTTGGTTAAAGTAGAGGACTAAAGTCGGTTGAACTACAGGACTAGGTTGAACCCCATAGTTCCTAATAGTCAATCTTACGCGGTAACATGAATAACGGTCTCAAACAGCACCCGGGCGCGAAATTTGAGGCTGAATAGCGTTCATATAAGCGCCAATATTGGAAATAGCCATTTGTAAGCATTTAGGCACGAACGCCTAAAATAGGCATTTATAGGCACTATAAAAAGACCATAAAATCCCTTTTCAACCTCTAATTCATGCTCATATATCAAAAAGGCACGATAGGAGCGCAAGGAACAAAATACTTAGGCATTTGCCTAAAATCCGGTCTCTAATCATGAGGCACGCCGTAGCGGCGGCCTCCGGAAATTTTGACCATCTGGCGTTCTTTAACGTGCACTGACATCGCACAGTACACGGGCCGCTACCATTTCGCCTCCACCGAAATGCGACCGCCAAGGTCAGGATCGACACCGCGACCTTCGGGTCAGCAGCCGAGCACCGCAACGCCGTAACCACTGACCACCGCGGCGGACCCCGGCATGAAACACTTTCGCGTTAAAATGTATTCACCACCTGTCGTACAAAAAGGTGCGCCACACCTAGAACCCGTCCTTCACCAAGCGGAAAAACATGATTTAGCTGCAACTTTCTGAATCGGAGCCCCAAATAAATGCCGTGAACACTCTGCGCAGCCTTTGCACGTTTATCCTGGAACAACCTGCATGAAGAAGCACAACTTAGCAATGAAAATCAGCCACACGAATCGGACAGACAGTTGGGCCTGGGAAAGCATAGAGGACGTTATTAGTTGTCTTTAACTGTACTATTCAAATTGTGACGTAAATTGAAATGGAGTGGACGAAAAATCACCCTTTCCGACGGAAGGGTGATTCATATGCTTGTGTCGACCAGAGGGGCTCGTTACGAGCGGGTCCAAACGAGCTCCTCGAAAAAATTCCCGTTATTTCTTTATATATATATCCTCTGAGGAACGGAGGTCCCCTCCCGAAACTGTTGGGAAATAAATATTTATATCACTGTTGACAACGCCTCCGTTGTATTATACCCATATATATATATATATATATATATATATATATATATATATATATATATATATATATATATATATATATATATATATATATATATACGTGCCTTTTTCCTTTGCCACGTGGAGTATTGTGGCGAAACAGTTTTGCTCGAAAGAAATTTTGACGATCGTGGCGCCCTCTCGAATTTCGCTTGTATTTGTTAAACTGTGCCTAATAGAAAAATGTGTATATAATCTATTTTGGTGTGTTGAGCTCTGAAACAGCGCTTGCGCTATTACAGAGGTTCTGTTTAGTTGTCCCGATTTATTCATTCCGAAATTTTTGTGTTTCACTACCAGCTACGTATTTTCGAAAACTACAAAAATATTCAAAGTTCGTAATTTTTTCTTGAGCTATCTCGAACTCTCCCTAACCAATCTTAATAACAGTATGATTTTCAGGAAAGTGTATCTTAGTACAAAAATGTTAAAATAGACTTGAAATCTTTCCGAAAAAATTGCGAAATTAGAGAAAATATGTGATTTGACGCATGTTTGACCGTATTTTTCATACTGATACGTTCCAAGTAAAAATCTTCATCATGCGGCGTTTGATAGAACACTTCATCGTTAAGCAATGAAGAAAGTGTAATCAAATAATTTTTTTTTGTTTTAAGGAATAAAATAATTTTTGAATTTGGCCCTCCAAACGCGCCCTGCATTTCTTTTTGTTGCCACTTCGCCGCAAAGCATGTGGTCGCCCTTGCAGCTGACACTCGTCACAGGTGGCGGCAAGATGCGAGATGTATGTCAGTGGCTCGTAAGTGCTCGAAAGTCTTGTCGCGTTGATCTCAGGGCAACGAGTAATGAATTCACGTTACAATGTGAGCTTGCTTGGCGGGCCCAATGGGAAGTATGGTCACGCCCGAGAGCAGCTTATGGCGTCGTTGGTACATTGTGCTACAGGGTCATCTGCACAACTAGCATACACATACTGAAAGAAATAATGCACATTGTATACACTTTTTTATCTGGGTATACGAATTGTGTAGACGGCCCTGTAGCACAATGTATCAACGACGCCATAACCTGCTCTCGGGCGTGACCACACACACAGCTACAGTGCCAGACACATACCATGAAGGTCCGGAGGGTGTGGTCACTTTTTTTGTCTTTAAACGCAGCTTGTCGTCATGGGAACACCAGCCGAAGAGAACTGCGGAGGTAAGGAAATTCTCCTGCAGAAAGGTGCATTCAGTGACATTGACGTGGCCATGATGGTCCATCCTTGTACAAGTGACACTATCCGACCGGGCGCTTCAGCGAGGCAAAAGGTTTGTTGTCCTTATTCAAATAAATTGCCATATTCCAGACGGCCTGCTAATTATGCACTATGGGTAAAAATACCGACCGAGATTTTATGCTGCTAGTGGGTACCCGAAACGTTGTCTGTCCCAATACATTTGAGGCCAAAAGACCTGGCATGTCCAGATCTTTTAGCAACCCAGATAACAATCCACATGGCCCTACGACGATTTGTTTGCGAGGTCGATAAGCTGATTACTGACATATTCCTGCCCCCTAATCTTCTTTATCTTACTTTATGTGTGTGATCATGCATGTAACTATACATGTGAGATTAGTTTTTGTTAGTCTCTTGAGCTACTGTACCTGTAAAATATATTCTGTAAAATATTACTGTTGTATTATGTGTATGTATTATTGCGACTCTTTTGGATATGGTATCGTGTAGCTTTCCAGCTGCTATATACGGGGTCCTGTGGCTTATTCAAGCTGTCTGACGACCTCAGTACCTTTCTTTTTTTTACTGCATTCTCTCCAGCATTATGTGCGTTGCAAATCATATATATATATATATATATATATATATATATATATATATATATATATATATATATATATATATATATATATATATATATATATATATATATATATATATATATATATATTATTATTATTATTATTATTATTATTTGTTCATGACATTTCTCTAATTCTCTTAGCGACTGTCGCATGCTGCAGCCAGCTTTGTTTTCTTTTTCTGAATGGTGCAAGACCAATAACCTCTCCCTGAGCACTGCGAAGACCAAAGTCATAACTTTCACTCTCAAAACTTGTAGCGTCTCACCTTCGTACTCTGTCGATTTTGTGTCGTTATGTAATGTTTGTGAGGTTCTTGATCTCGGTGTTCTTTTAGATAGCACTTAACACTTTTCTGCTCACACTAAGCGCGTTTTTATGCGGTGTTTTCGTTTTCTCGGCTCTGTTTGCAGAATATATATATATATATATATATATATATATATATTTCAATCCGCCTTTTACATTTTCCTCTGCTGCCCTCAGCTGTTTTGGTATGGTTTTGGTAGGGGCCGGGAATACTGGTATCGCCAAAACGAAAGGCTCCGAGATCAAGAGGCGTTTGGCGACTTTTTCGCTAGGGGAAGAGCGCTTGCGCCGCGGCACCGTGAAAAAGGCGGATTTCCTGATACCCCTCCGCAAATTGTACACGGCGATATGTCTTCTCAAACTTGAATATGCGTGTGTGATCTGGAATTGCATTTCTAAATACAGCAGTAACATCACTGAGCGAGACCACAAAAATTCCTAAGCAAATTCCTAACCATCGCTTCGCTAGAAATGGCTGTGGACCTCGTTCTAACACTGTTGGATTATTATCATTGCCGTCAATTCACTGCCGACGAAATCGCACTGATCCGATATTTTTTTTTTCTCAAGCTCGTTCACGCCATAATAACCTGCCCCGAACTGCTCAGTTAAATCGATTTTCGAATTTCACGTATGTACACCAGAGAGCATCGATCGCTTCATGCACCCGCCTGCCTCTGCAAACACTTAACCGCCCAAAGTCTTTATATTTCTTATTCTCTTGATCTCAATAATTTCCATATAGCTCACAGCCATTATTTTCCTCCGAGCTTCGCGCTGTTTAGCATAGTGCCGCACTTTGTACATGTATATCATTTTATCCTTTGTTTTTCAGCTTACCTTGAGCATTATTTGCGATTGTACTTATCATTCTCCTTCTGTATTTCGCGTGTTGTGTCATTGTATTTTTTCCATGTTTTCCCGACTTGCTGTTTTTACATTTTCGGTCTTTGTTGTTTGCATTTTATCCTGAAACTGTCTTTACTGTACTGTTTATTATTAGCCTTTTTTTCATATGCCAGCACAAAGACCTAACGGGTGTTCCTGAGCACGTTAAATAAATTATTATTATTATTATTATTATTAATATATTATTATTATTATTATTATTATTATTATTATTATTATTATTATTATTATTATTATTATTATTATTTGTCCTTGTATCGCAAGCCGTACTTGTTTCAAGACATAAAGTGAAGGCGTTGTGCACTTTCGCTCTGACGAACATAATTATGGGGCTAAGTGATTGATAGCGAATTATATTTAGATTTATTTGCCCTGCTTCTACAACGATTTGTAATTTGAACTAGCGACGTAGCAATAACCACAACGAGATGCGCAGCCACAATGGGAATATGAAAAAAAAGAAACTACGTTTCCAATAACAATATGATGTTTCCGTTCTGTGAACTCGTACATTTTATTATTGCGATAGCAATTATAGAGACAGTATCGACGGGCTTTTGCCGTCGCCGTCGCCGTCACGTCCTTCCGGTATGAAGTCCAAATTTATAAGAGCCCCCCGCGCATTGTATGTTCTACTGCGGGTAAAAGCGCGTGAGCGGGAGCAACGAACACGGCCGAAGCACAGATCAAACGAGCCGGCCCATTTCCGTCGCTCGGAGGGTGCATGCGATAACATCACCCCGCTCGGGAGGCCTGCCGTCGAAACAGACAGGAAACGCCCCGCCAGTTTTTATCGACTATGAAAAAAAAACGCGAGGTGGGGGGGGAGGGGGGTTGTCACGCGCGCACCCACTTTGAACTTTGAATCTAAGGGCGCGGTCGCGATCACTGGCGCGCGCGCTCTCTCGAAAGCCATCACAGCGGGCGGCTCGTATACCGTTCTACGTGCTGCGCTCTCAACTCGAAGTGACTATGCGGAGAGCATCTCTCTCTGGAGTGGCCGTATTCTCTTACACCAGCGCTTTGTAGTTACGCGAGATCGGATACAAAACAGTTAGCTGCCAGCCTCACATTGTGTAACACTACAATTTGTTGCTATCGCGTTCATTGCTTCGCCCTTGCGGTGAAACTGTGACTTCTTTCAAACCCGCATTTCAGAAACACTTATAAGCTTGTTTATATATATATATATATATATATATATACAGTAATTATAATATAACGGTAGATACACATCCGCTAAAAAGCTTTCGTCAATTCTAAATAATAAACAAAATGAGCACCTGTCGAGATTTACTGAGGCTTTTTGAAAAACGCGGTGAAATTGTTCAGCAAAAGAACATAATGTGAAATATTTTGCGAATATTCATTGTTCACATGCTATATGTCGTAACATGGGATCATCTCAACATTTTCAACCTTCACTACGCACCCCAATATGAAAAGCTTATTTGACGAACGAACCGCCAATTTTTCGCAGGTAGCACATAGCGGTATAAGCATTTTTCGCTTAAACACCGAGCTTATGTGTGGGGTTTTACTTCACAGCCCACGAAAGTGTCATCGGGAAAAAAAATCTTCGAGAGGAGACTTCGAGATAATCTTGTTGCTCGAGTCCACGAGTAGTCGGAAAAAAGTGGTGGTCCTGGTACTCCAGCTGTGGCGTCAAATTACGTTGTCCTATACTGATGAACACATGGACAATTTGCTCGTGACCAGAATAGATTCAAGGAAGCGCGAAATGTGTTTAGCAATTACAATAGGCATGGCACTAAAACACTTACTACGATACCAGCTCCTAAGGCTCATGCAAGACACGCTGACTGTTTAATCCCATTCCTTTTGTAGGCAGTGTAGATAGAGTCGGCTGGAGGTGTTCATTGGCATTCGAACAGTTACTTTTTTAGTCTAGATTACCTGCGGCAGCTACCCAACGAGTAAATTTGCGCCTTTAATGGCATTCATTGCGCTTACAACTCAACCCCTTACACATACAAAAAATGGGGTTGAGAGAACTCATGCACCCGTGCAAAAGAGTGCTGCAATTACATCCTTTGAGCACCCTACGTAGCCCTTTTTTAGGGCGATGTCTGCTACACTCTTTCGCTAATTATTTTCTATGCCTGCCTGTGGCATTCGAGTTGATCGATTCAATCTAAATCTTCCTACAGGAAGAAAACTTGCGTGTGTATTTATGACACCGCTTTGTGCATGCCTATAAGGGCAGGCTTTCGAAAATAAATAATAATAATAATAACTCGATCACAAAACACTTATAAAAATTAAAAAAATAAATAAAGCAGCACATCTCGACGCGATTCAAAATTCTGACCTTCTGACCACGAGTCCGACGCTACTCTGCGCTTATTTTTCTTTATTGTCAGGTTTTTTACGTTGCATCGAATACCATATTTCTATACACAGAAGCACGAGAGAGAGAAAGAAAGGCAAAGGCAATGCAGGGAGGTTAACCAGGTTGCACACGATTTGCTACCCAACGGGGGGGGGTGGGGGAGAAGGGGCAGTAAAAGAATAGGGAAGGAAAGCGAGAACTGAGACGAGCGCACACATAGCAGCGTTCACCGCGCATACATAGAAGGCCACAAGCTGAGAACCATTTCAGAGCCCGCGCTATGCACAGAAGACACATGATCAGCCAGGCATTTACACTGCTTGTCAGTGTATAATTATTTGCGGTATTTCAGGGGTTCTACCCCGATTCGCCAATGAGGCACAAATTCTTGCGCGTTTAGCAGGGTCGATTTATTGCAAAACATATGTGCTTGCTCGCTGAGGCTCAGTCAGTTGTCTTATATACGATTGCAGCCAGGCTTTTGCCGTCTTGTGTTGCAGGGATGTAAAGCTGCCGAATTTTTAGGGGCGAAGCTCCTCAAGGTGTGGGCCTGTCCCTCCTTTGTAGTATGTAGTAGTAGGCAGCCATGCATAGTGGGATGTATCCACTCCATGTGATGAAGATGACGATGACGACTGATGACCATGAAGAATAAGCGCGTTCCAGTATAGTGGAATGTACCCACTACACGTGATAACGATGACGATGACGCTGATGACCATGAAGTATAAGCGCGTTCCATGACGATGACGACTGATGACCATGAAGAATGAGCACGTTCCAGTATAATGGAATGTACCCACTACACGTGATAACGATGACGATGACGCTGATGACCATGAAGTATAAGCGCGTTCTAGACCACACATTCTCTTTCTGCCATGGATGAAAACGATGGTGAACGCGCTGTCGCCCTCGAAAGGCAAAACGGCAACGCCGACAACAAACGTTCCCCTGAGCTTAACGTCATATATGATGACCCCCGCGTTTGTGTGTCAGGTCTTTGTATGATGATCGAGTGGGCAAAATTTACGGGGATTGACGGTTTACCAGATTACCTCCGGAGCTTCGCCCACTCATCATCATTCACTTCGTGGATATGGCGTGATTTTTTTTCTGCTATGTAACGGCCCAGGATTTTAATACCTTTGGGACAGAGTGTAATAATCCATGCACTTCTTGGCCAGTTCCTCCGTATTGGGTATGAGCCACATTTACTGTGGAGAAGAGGAAGAAAGCCTGTTCGGGCGGTTATGAGACTGACTGCTTCTCCGGAATGCAACCTCGTTTTATTAAATTCGAAGTATTTCTTAGTGAACCCTAGGCACTTTGAGCGTTTCTATCTACGTATCTATCTGTCTAGCCGCCTACGTCTGGGTGCTCCCGTGATCGCCTTCTTAGCTTGGTGCAGACCATAATTGGCATGGGAGGGTAAGAGCATTTGACGAATATCAATGTCTCGTCATGCCATGAATAACGTAAAAATCCTCTCGCGTACGTCGTCAAACCCTTTCCTCCAGACACGTGTGGCACATACCTGTATACCGCGGGCCACACTAAGCGGGTATGCGCCACAGGTGATTGACAGGTTATATCTTCCCAGGAAGGGCGATAACAGATATTCGTAATTAAAATGCGAGAGCGTTAAGAAAGACCGACATCGGCAGAGTTGACCGACGAATGCAGATAATGAAAATCAGTACCCCAGCAGGAATCGAACCCAAGCATTCTGTCTGGCAGTCAGGTATTCTACCCCAGAGCTACGCCACGTCTTGAAACTGCTTTGGGAAAAGACCCTATGCAGGCGTAATGTCAGTGCAGCGTCAGTTGTGGTTGCAGTGCTGGCTATTTAATTTTACAACAAAGAAATAAACATTACATATGTAATCCTATGACACAGGCGTCATGCCGGGTTAACGTCAATTGTGGTTCCAGTGTTGACTCCGCTTTCATAGAAGTCGAATAAACATTACATTTGTATTCCTATGATACAGCAAGCTATATTCAAGCGTTGCTCGACCCCAGAGGAATACGCTAACAAAAGTTGCGTATGATATTCACATCATCGCATCGTAAAGTGCACTTCGTTGCGTTAATACTCACGTCTGTGCTCTAAAATGAGTGCTGACGTTACGTCAGACCATAAGCTACGCTTTAAACGAGTGTAGTCGACGTCCCTGGTAAGGCCACGGTGGTCACACAACTACTACGCTTACAAAAACACGTCGATCCACCTCGTAACGCTAGGCTGAAAACCAAAAAAATGCAGCATAGACAACTACTCGCTGATTGCTTCGCGTGAAACCAATTTCCACATGGCGTGGGATCTGCCGAAATTTTTTTCCTCTGGTGCAACGATTTACCTTATTTAAGGATGATGGAAGTTGCTATCACAAAATTTCGTTGTCGCGTTACCTCCCTCAATTTTTACTTGCATAGATCAGGTTCAGTGACCTCCCCTCTGTGCCTTTTCTGTTCTCAGGAGGAAACGATAGGTCATTTCTTTATATCCCGTCGCCGGTTCAATACAGTGAGGAAAAGAATATTAGTACCACCTTTTCGAAAGATGGACCTGGAATAATAATCAGAACCGGTTCTTTTTATTGCGATAGTAATTATATGGACAGTCTCGGCTGGTTTTTTGCCGTCCCGTCGCCGCCTTCATGCACCGTGTATATATATATATATAGTTCCCAAAGAAAAATAATTCAGAAAAATGCTTCCGAAGCGCGGAATCAAACCAGCGAACTCTCGCTCCGCAGCGCGTGGCGCTAACCACTACGCCACAAAACGCAGATCCTTCAGGTAGCTAACGGCGAGCGTTATATACACACCCTTTACCGCTGGCAGGACGTAGAGACGGCAGGCGCTTATAAGCGTTTCTTCATTATCATCGAGATGGTGCTAGGAGCGCAACGGGAGCATTTAAAAGTCGTTGGCCAGCTCGCTCGCTTCTTCTAATAGTTGCGCAGGGAGATCCTTGCCCTCCGCTGTCTGCTCGCGTGGTAGTTGCTGCCGGGGGGTAGATGTTTCTGCAGCGTAGCAGCGCGTCCATTACGGGCCGCTTTTCTTGCAATCACATTCATTGCTTCGCCCTGACGGCGAAACTGCGACTTTTTTCTTTTGGGGCTATTACTCTGGATACAGCAACAGGGATGTTTTCTTCACCATTCAGAAATATATCATTGTGTCTAAAGAAATCTCTTGCAAAATTCTGCGGGCTTCAAATAGTTCATTACTGATAACTGGCACTTCAAATCAATTATTAATTAACTAGCGCATCTAGGAATTATACAATACAGAAAAATATTGGAAGAATTCACCCACTACTCGGCCAATCCCCTGCATTGGGTATGTGCCATGCACAGAGGACAACAACAGCCGCCCTTCGTCACACAACTGAGCATGTGCGCGAAGAGGCGGAATTCCGCGTGACTCTGTCGGTGCTTAGGAGCCCCGTGTCTGCAACGAGAACCCCGGCCGCGAATATATTCAAGAGAACGTTGCCACAGGCGCCTTCGGCTGCCAAGTCTCCCGCAGGCATGCTCCAATCGGCTACTTCCAAGATGACGACAACGAAGCGGTCGCTCTTTTCTAAGCCATGCTGTTCCCCTACTACCAACGTTGCCCACTACCAAGCGCCGGAACGGGACTCACAACAAGGCGACCTCCACGACTTCTGTGTCGGGCGTGATCACGAGGAACCATCGCTCTCTGACCACGTCCCAGACTGCAGCAGGCCAGGTGCTTGAGCCAGCACTTCACACCAAGGTGGAAACACCGAAGCAGCGCGCTATGCCCAACTACTCGTCAAACATCCGACCAAGGACAGGATCGGCGATATTTTCCCACTGAAGCTGTCCACTGAAGCTGTCCACTGAAGCTGTACAGCAGCTCAAAACAGCACCTTTGAAAAGGTGGCGCCAATCTTGAATGACAGTCCCGCCGCTGCTGCTGCAGCAGCAGTAGCTCCAACTCCATCACAATAGACTTCTGGCCCACCTCACTCTGTAGCAACGAAACCTGCAGTTGGCGTCGTGACCCGGTCTCAGCGAGCCATTGCTGGCAGTGCCTAGACTGCACCGAAACCAGAGAATAAAACGGATGGACCGAACGACTGCAAGATGCAGTAATCCAACTCCAGCTAGTGTCTTTGTTTTTTTTTTTTATTTTTCGTTCCTGTATATGAAGGTGTTATTGCTCCTTGAGTTTTTAAGGTTACCTTGTATACCGCAGAGATACTGATTTAAAAAATTGTAAAGGCCACGCAATTTCTTAGACAAGATTTGTGCGCTGATTTACAAGTGTATATTACGATTGTGCGCATGTGATGGGGATGGCAGGGTGTTCTTACTGTGACATGTCAGCGGTTGTGCTAGAACGTCTGCTTCCGAAGCCAGTCTTAAATCACTGGAGATTCTTACAGGCGTGTTTGGTTTTGCACAAAAACGATGACGTCACAGTCTCGATCGCTTCCCAATGAAAATGTATTCGAATTTCAAACCCGCAATTTATTTGGCATCTCTTCCCCCCAAGGAAGGAAGGAATACAAAAGGGAGAAGGCAAGGAGGTTAACCAGACAGTAGTGGTTGGCTACCCTACCGGGGGAAAGGGAAGGGGAATGGAAAGATGAGAGAGACAAAGTGTCGAGAAGTTTGAATGGAGCCCTGTTGACGGCGGATAACGATGTTAGATCCCACTGAGGACCTATAGCTTCTGCGTCGTGCACGCCGCACGCTACTTCACTTTGCGAATACTACAGATTCTCCGCGGTTTAACCTACCTGCCACGATTTGAGCATGGAATCTCTCCCCCTCTCACGGTGCCGTTTCAGAGGGAGAAATCTGCAATCCGGCGAAAGCAATAGCGAATAGCCCCTCCCAGCACACGTGCAGACACACAAAAAGAACCCTATAGCTGCCAGAAGCACACTTAAGTTACACGTTACTTGACATTGTTTATGATAAAGAATAGTTCTAGACATTCCTTCCCGAACCGTGTCCCTATATTGCCAGGTACGATGCATTCAGTAAGCAAGCACCCGTGAATATTTGACTACTACATATTACAGCGAAGCTATTAGTGCGGCGAGAAACACTTGAAACCGCCATACACATTAACTTCCGTTTTCTTCGTGTAGAATTATAGTTGCTGCATGTAACTTAAGTTCCGAAGGATTGAAGAGTCCTTCGGGCGCGAAGTGCGAGCAAAGTTTATGATGTGCGGTTTCATCAAGGTGTCCTAAATACTAATAATCTATGCAGTTCAAAGTTGCGAGTTCACAAAGAGTGTACAATCTTTGTCCGGAGCAAATAACGAAGTAGGGTGTGAGTTCACGTTCTTATGGTGATAGGCGACATGCTACGGATGACATACGGATATGCTTGGTTGTGCAGGTTAACTTTATGCCGTGATTGCGGTTGACATAATCATGCCAATGTCTGTAATGTCAGCCCACAAGTAATAAATAGACCAAATATTCAGCAAGAGGTATTGGCCTGAAGGTACAGATAACAAGAAAAAAGCTCTGCTGCAGCACCTGTGCATTGAGGTTGGTTATGTTCTTCAAGCGTTGCCAGCTCGCCGCCCGAATGATCGGGTTTGTATTCTTGTATTCGTAACCTTGAACTTTGACTTCACGAGTACAGTCTATATTTACACATACGCACTACGAAGCGCCAGTGTTTCTAAGTAGCGTTCTCACATGCCATACCGGAGGGAAACAATTACGTAGGTGTTTGTTTGATATCTGAATATCATTATTGTTCCTTTCACTATGATATCCAGCTAACAAGTACATATGCACTTCGCGAACTTGAAAGGGTACAGCGCATTACGGGGAAGAAGAAACGGCCTAGCAGACCGACACAAGAGGACAGAGCGCTAACTTCCAACTGAGCTTTATTGTCAAAATGCATCAAATATGTAGACTTGCGCAAGCATACAAAAAACACCCTAACGCAACGCCAAGATTAGACACCATCGCACCATCACACACCACAGATTCACAGACGGTTTCCCCGATTAAGAAAGGCCACTTCATGTTCAGATAAAGCCAAGGAAGGAGCACTGATACACGTGATGCCAGCGCTGGCTATACAATGCGCTTCTATTATTTCTCGAGTGATTTGTGACGGGTGCTTTTTTAACACTTCACATTGATCAAACATAGGGGAACATCCACAATCGCGGCAGTGAATTCCAATATGGCCCTGGATTGCTTTGTGAACATTGTAATGGTGCTCTTTTAGCCTTTCATTAAGGCAGCGTCCCGTTTGGCCGCAGCAAATGCAGCCACATTTGCTGCATTTTCACTTCGTGGTGTTGTCATCGCTTCAGAAACAGCTGTTGTGTGTTTAGGGCACGAAATTTGTCTTATTCCTGCTGCAGACGACAGTGTGTTTTCGAGGAAAAGCGGCGCATGCAGCCGGATGTCCCTGGGAAGGGTTGAATGCTGTGGATGCAGCTGTAGCCTCATACAATAATATTTCGTTACTGCGGCAGCAGATGAAGCCAACTTCTCGAATACATGGTAAGTGATTGGCTAAATCTATTCTTGATAAACAAGAAAAACGAGGAAAATGCTTTAATAAAAGGACTAACGGCAACGGATAAGCTCAGCAATTTCTATATCACCTCTTACTTGTAAGATTGACAAGAACGTGTTTAGCACTTGTCTTACGTTTGCCGCACTGTCATCTCCAAAGTCGCGTGCTTTTCGAAACTGCAAAGTGATCAATCTCGTTTGCCAGTGCAAAATAGAAGGCATCGCAATGACACCTTGCGACATTTCATTGCAGTCGTTCTGGTGCAACGACTTAGTTGTTCTCCGACTGACTACCTCCTTAAGTCGTTTTTTTTTTCCTTAATAAAAAAGCCAGTCTCGCATTGACAACGATAGCAAAGTATGGGCCGTTACACGAAGTGAGGCTTGCAGAATAGGTAATATAAAGTACCGTAAATATTTATTTGTTATTAGTTTAGCACGAAAACTGACACGCGACCACAATCTCGTATAATATATATCTCTCGTTCCCTGGTGTTTCTTAATAAAAAACTGCTATCTTTTTTTCTGGCTTTAACGGCATCGCTTTCAGCGCGGAAGCCAATGGCGCCAGTCACTGGGCGATTTGCAGTTAACAATGAATAAGTTCCCAGTGAAAACGCGCACACGCCGGTCCAGTTTTACAGAAAACAGGGAGACGCGTCGCCGCTCACGTGTCACTATCCGGCATCTTTGTCAGATGCCAACCTTAGTTAGTTACCATTAGTGCCGTGGCTACCGCAGCGACTGCGTACTTTGAGAGACCAAGTGCGGTCACCTTATCTTCACAGGAATCAACAGACGGCTTATGCCTTTGTAAGTGTTGTGTTCTCGCCGCTCAGTTTGGGTTGAAGGAATAGCAGCACGAAGGTCGCTTCGCTCGTTGCAGCGGCCGTAGTATTCCTTTAAACCAGCGTTTTGTAAACTTACGCAAGATAGGATATTAAAGGAGGTTGCTGCAAGCCTTACTTCATATAACATTACAATTTGTTACTTTCGCATTCATTGCTTCGACCTTGCGGCGACATTACGGGTTTTGTACATTTTATTTTAAGGAACAACCAATTACAACTACTACTTCGTGCCAAAAAAATAACACGATTTCTTTTAGCCTTCTCATTAACAAATTTGCGCATTCTTGCGCGCAATCCACTTGCGCAGGCATTTTCGTGGAGGCGGGTACAAGCTGCAATGTTATACCCGAAAGCAGCAAGCTCATCTACAACATTCGTGGCGAAACCGCTCGTGATCTGGATGAACTGGTCGCCAAGGTAGAGGACTGTTTTCAAGCCGCTGCGCTGGCTACCGGGTGTACCGTGACAATGGAGAACGACATACTATACAAGGACTTCGTCCACAACACGGTCCTGTCAAAAATATACCGAAAACATGGGCGGCGCATGGGTAAGTCATCTAGAAATATGCGTCAGAAGACGTTGCTAACTTTACCTTCATTTTTCATTTTCTTTCGCATTTTCATTTTGCGAACATTAGAAATTACCAACTATACATTATGTTGAAAGAAAAAAAAAGGTGCATCGAAAGAAAAATTTTAAGGCGGTTACCTGCATTTTTTAATATTAAAGCTAGCTAACCGTCGCCAAAAAAACTGCCACATATTGAGCAAAGTGCTTCCGAGAACGTATTTATTCCCGCATAATAAATGTTTACCGGTGTAGTAGAACGCTGTCCACCGTTCCTGCGTTTATACGGGATCGCTCTGCGGACTAGTCTTCATTCAGGATGCATTATATTCATGGGCGTATCTACCGGGGGGGCACTCCCCCACTGAGAAATGTTAGGGGGGCGGAGCCCCCCCACTTTCGGCAGTGGTCACTGTCGACTGCAGAGTGGGAAACTAACAAGTGAGGCCAATTTTTCCTTCAACACAGCAATCACGTAATCACGTACTGAAATTTGTCCCACGCTTCTGCTGTGAAGATTGCCCTGCGTGTCTCACGACTAAGTACTGTTGGCTCTCTGCGGTGCGGGCTGCCTAGGTGACGCTTTCGCGCCTTGCGCTCCAGCATTGCAGAGGAGGCTATCGCTCAGCTGGGGCTCTATAACATTACAGCAATATGTCATGATTTTATTTTGTTCTGCCTGGCCTGACATTTATGTAATCGGCGACACAAATATGGGCGGGAACCAGTAAAACGTTTTATAGCCCGATCAAACGCTCTCCCTTTCCACAAAATTTAGTTTCTTTCCTTGAAAACCAATAGCGCCACTGCGAGCTGCTGCGAGTTGATGAGTGTGCAGAAGTGCTGAGTATTTTAGTTGTGCCTAGCCAGGGGAGGTAAAAAAAATTCCAACTTTAGTCTCCGATTAGCCTGCTTCACCTTGCTTATCACATGGTGATAAGCAAGGTGCAGCGGTCGCCGCGGCTTGTAACAAGGCAGTGGACTTGAGCACACTGAGAAGCCCAGCTTTCAAGTTTGCCCTGTACCTTGATCTACCTCACCAAGGAAATGATCAGTGTCCACGGTTTTCGGGACTAAGAAGGCTGCCCACTTGCAAAGAATTGTGTCTGCTCCTAATAATGTTTATTTCTCTCTCTCTACCTCTCTGTCAGCAACGACGAGCATAACCCTGAAAATTTCGAGGAATGATTAATAGCTAACGACTTATGCGGAAGGAACAATGCGGGGCAGTTTAAAGGGACACTAAACAGCAAAATGATTTTTCTCGCATTAGTAAACTACTTTTTCACGATACCAAAAACACCGCGCTTGCTTCGAAAAGACGCTTAGTAAGCGAGAAATCGCGCAAAAAGAAAATGTGGGTGGCGACGCCACCTTGAAGTTTCCGCACCATTCGCCGTGACTTCACATTTTCGACGGCGCCTACTACGGCCTACGTAGTTCCTAAATGGTAAAAATGAAGTGCACTGTCCTCTGAAGGGGCCATAGAGATGACATACCAAGTTTGAGGAAACTTTGTTGCGCCAATGCCGCCAAAATACGATAAATACACTTTGAAATCCGTGACGTCACGCGTGGAGATCTTGGTGCAAAACTTAAAAATGAAACTTTGAACTTCATTTTCTCATTTATTAATACACCTATGATGGTGAAATTAACGACATTGTAGTTCTCAAAGTACAACTTATCAATCTAAACCGATTCATTGTTTCTCTTTAGTGTCCCTTTAACGTTATAATCAGCCACATTCTTTCAAAGAAAATTTAAGCTTACACAGTTTACGTAGGCTATTTCCTTGGAGGAACCGGAGGGGAGGAGTAAAGGGCCACTTCCAACTCCCACCCAAGCTGGGAAAAGCAGGAGGGCAACAACGACACCTAGTATATAAATTCGTAGTCGTTTATAATCTTATAACTATACACTACCAGCTCAATGTGGTTTCCATAAATATTAGTCGACTGAACTTGGTTTTCTTCTTTAGAATCACTTCGTATTAGAGGGCTCTAACAGTAAAGAAATTGGCACTCGGCTTATCCTGAAGGCTTCTGCCAAGTACCTTGCTTCGCCAGCCACATGTTTTGTTTAATAAGTGAGACATGAAGGTACTAGTGTCCATAATAGGTTCTTCATACTCTTCGTATTTACAACGCCAAAGTGAGACCGTGAAGTTTGCAGATGGAATGCTCAGATGAAGAACAGGTGAAATGTGGCTGTACTTTTTAAACTTCACGGTAATATTTCCAAAATGTTACTAAACACTGCTTTGTGTCGCGGTATAGGGCGGCCCAGCCTGCACAATCTGTTTGTGCAGATTCTTTCTTGATTTAAAACAAACAGTTTTGAAAAGGAAATCCTCAAATCATCTCTACGAATATAAAAAATCACGTCAAATTCAGGGCAAATGTAGTTCTCTCTCTCTCTCTCTCTCTCTCTCTATATATATATATATATATATATATATATATATATATATATATATATATATATATATATATATATATGTGTGTGTGTGTGTGTGTGTGTGTGTGTGTGTGTGTGTCATAGAGCTGTGCACGGGCCGTATTTCCGAGCCCGGCTCGGGCCCGCTGACTTTGTCGAAGGCCCGCCCGAGCCCGACGGCAAAGGGCTGCGAGCCCGCCCGGCCCGGCCCGGCCCGACGTACGGAAACACAATCCTGGGCCCGGCCCGGCCCGGCTTTTTGAAGGTTCGCTGCGAAAGCAAAACATCGTTTTCCGGTAATTTGGCGTTTTATTGAGCATAGAAAATGTGATCAAACGACACACGACGAACAGTCTCTATTACACAGATTACAAATTGTTGTGCAAAAACAGCAAGCAAGTAGACGGCCTCATGCCAGCAACAATGGAGTTCGCTCGCCAAAGCCGTCACGTGTATGGGGTTTGCCCATGCAAGCGTCAGCTTGCACGAAGGCGATCTACGTCGGGTCGCTCGTCGCTGTCGCGTACATTTTCACTCATATGGGATTTGGCCTTAAATCTAACGGGAACAGTCACGTGGCGCCGCCACTAGCTCAGGTGGCGCCACTTCTCTGTTTGTCGTAGAGTTACTGTATATGCTACGTAGCATATACAGTAACTCTAGTTTGTCGGAGTGCAACAGAGGCAGTGCTTTACCTGCTCCCCTTTTGTTTAACGTAGCGAATGGAAAGGCAAAGCGGTAAAGGGCGGTCGCGAAAAAGGCGCTGTATGCGTGCTGGAAAACAATTCCCGCTCATTCTCTATATTTCGGGCTTGAGTCGGGCTTTGCGCCGGGCCCGAGCCCGGCTCGATAAAACTCCAAGTAGCCCGAGCCCGGCCCGGACCCGAGGTGAAAATACGTCGGCCCGCCCGAGCCCGGCCCGCGGGCCGGGTCGGGCTCGGGCTTTCGGGCTACCTGGAGCCCGTGCACACGTCTAGTGTGTAATACGCCACTGGTTATATTTAACAGATATATTTAGCGTTATATTTAATCGAGTGAGAACAAAAGAAGAAGATGGCTTTCGCCTTCGAGTCGTCTTAGGGGAATAAATAAGGCGCCGTATGAATTTTTACCGCATTTTCTTATAAAAAACAGAAGAATGCTAAGACAAGCACAAAATTCCTATGGAGCTCGACTGGGTACTTTCCTCAATACTTGGAGAAACAAGAAACAAATAAAAAATTAACTTAGGTGACCAAAACGTTGCACATTTCCAAATGGCAGGCAACGAAGCAAAAAGAAAAAGTAATAACGCGCAACATATCAAATTAAGTAGTTAAAAACCACGTCAGAGAAAAAATACAGAAAATGGTTGCAAAGAAAAACTTCAATGCAGAAATAACAAAGCAAGTTCACTGATATCCAAAGCAAAGATATACCAACAGTAGCATAATTTATGTGTGTCTAAGAGTTGGCGTCGGCGGTGACAAATCTCGGCGTTAGGCAAAGCGTAATAGAAAGAGAATAGAATAAGTTTACGTTATAGCGCTCAAGATAAAATTTGAGACGCAACTTATTATGTTCATTGTCTCCATCTCGCATCCTCAATTTTCGCCAGAACTGTATAGCCAATTTTCAGTGCGGCAGGAAAAAAAAGATTCCTCGGGCGTTTTTTGACAGGCAAATGATACAAGCACATGGCGTTCAATGCTCTAATTCATAATTTTTGCCACAGAGCATCAGATAAACTCGCTTCTCTTCTTGCTCTGCGTACTTTTGGTTCTTTGTTTGTTTTTTGTTTTAAATTCGGAAGTATGCACCACCGCATAAAACGAGCAAGGCATGCTGTAACATTACATTGTAATTTTTTTAACAATACGTAATTTTCGTCGACTGCTTGCTTGCTTTATTCACTGACGGGATGGACAACCAACTCGACAGGCCGACAACATCTTCTTGTTGGCGATCATTCATATCCTATTCAGCCACCGTGTCCCCATATAGAAATACAACATAAGTTTGATTTTTGCAAATAGTAACGGCAGAAAATGTCTTGAACATGGCAGGGAACGTAAACGCATCCCTCCACTAGCCATAAACACTGTCAATAAGTCACTTTACTGCTGATAATAATTCAAAAGTAATTAGGAAGGTTTGCTACCAGGTTTGTCGAGAAAAGTGACGAGCTGTTATGTGCAAACGCTGTTGAATGTTGTTCCTTCTCGCATCAGAAGGCCGTACACTTAATCACAATTATAAGAAGACTACGAGCGAAGGCGAAAAACCAGGCGCCGAGCCACTTTGATAGCTTCCTTCGCTACTTCTTCCTCTCAAAGCCCTAGGCTCCGCACGTTTATTCTTTTTCTACAACAATGAGAACATCTACTTGTAGAAAATACATTATAGTGTTTTTTTTTTTCATCATATGGGGCCTACATATAGGAGGGTCAATATTCGTAATCAAATAACTTTTGTGAAATAAATATGGCCCGAAGTGACCTGATAATTGAACGTAAAGGTCTCAAATTTGTCTGCCAAATTCTCGGTATATTTTCAGCAAACTACATAAATTTCAGAGCCTCCAGGAAGCCAATCGTTTTGTAATTGTATTTATAGTGCGTTTGTGTGGGTAGCGCCAGGTAGCCTGAAACAATACATTAAAAGGCAAAGCGATCTCATTATATTGAAGAGTCCCTGCTCCATACAGTGTATCACTCACGGCAGTTTGCAAATGTCGACCAATTCGCTCACATTCAAGTTCTGGGCCATCGGGCACACGCAGAGTTTGAGATTAGTGGCGCAGTTAAAAAACAGCTGACTGAAACTTACGGCGATTATGACAACAAACTACATGTGGAATTATAGCTCAAGACAGCGAATTTAATAAACCGATGCCGCCAACTGAGGATAGAGGTAAATTTCCTGCTGGACTTTAGTACTTTGCCACCAACCGACGGTGAAAACGTGTGTTCGTTTATGCCAAGCTTGTCAACAGCCCGCCGATGCTCTACATCCGATGCTCTACCAATTCAGCTACGGCGGAAGGCGCTTCCCCATCCACTTTAATGGGTATTTCTGTACGTATAATCCCTGGGAGTGTTAGCCAGCGCCGATAATCTACAAATACCAGTGGCAAATGTAACCGAGAACATATTTAAATTCAATTTGAAAGTGACCCTCGCGCAACTGCACGCGAAGCGGAGCTACTTGCGACATACATCGACATCAATTTGGTTCCAATGTAAACGGCCAACAGCCAGGTACATCACGAGTTTGTGCCATGCTCCTTGCATGCGCTCTTTCCAGCAGATGTCGACGCGGTGCTCACGTGGCCAGCTGTGTTAACCGAAAAACCCCGCTGGGTCCCGCCTCTCTAAAACCTAAACTGCGCCTGGGCGCTATGAAAGACTGTCAAAATATTTAACCGTCGGGCGCTCGAGCAAACGAGATTTCCAGCCGTGATATAGGTGGGTCGCTAGAGACCTGTTGCAATAGAAGAAACTAAGATGTAAAATTTTTGTGTAAATACTGCTTTAACAGCCCGGAAACGTAACATAAGGGGGAGCGGGTTTCTTACACAGGTGGAGTAACGTATATACGTATTGTTATTAAAAACTGAACAGAACACAGCAGCAAGAAACTGCAATCGTTCACTTAACGCAAAAGAACGACAGAAAGGGAGACAATGCATAATTAGATGAGTTGGTATGGAACTTACAAATGATTATTGGCACCAGAAAGAAAAATGTATGCATAGGTATAGCTACAAAACAGTTTACATAACGAAAGCTTAACTAGAGTGAGGTAGAGTCACTTACGTTCAGTTAAAACGACTAGGCAGTTTCTCGCGGAAAGCTTAGCGGTGGGTGCGTGACGTAGCAATGTCGTTCGGAAAATAATTCTAACGAACTACCGCAAACTGTCGCATTTTTTAAGCCCGATCGAGAGAAAAGGAATACAAGAAAGGCAAGGAGGTTAACTATAGACTACATAAAGTTTTCTACCCTACACATGGGGCGGGGAAATAAAGGGTTAAAAGTATGACAGCGTTTCTGATTGAACTGGGCCTCTGCTTGGCACTGAGCTGAGTCGTTCGATGCTAATTGCGTCTTTCGGGCGCTGCGTGCAGGTGTGCGCTTTGAAGACGACGACATGGTGAAAGTGCACGGCACCGGTGCGTCCTCGGACGCCGGCAACGTGTCGCACGAGCTGCCCACGCTGCACCCGGTGTTTCTCATACCAGCCAGCTCCGGCAACCACACACGGGCCTTTGCCGAAGCGGCCAATTCACCCGATGCACAGCCGCCGACCCTTCGCGCGGCCAAGCTGCTCGCGCTCACGGCGCTGGATGTACTCGCCGACCCTGCGCTGTTGGCTGACGTGCAACGGGAGTTCCGCGAATGGAAATCCTCTTGCGCCTAAATACAAAGAGAATTATGTGCCACTACGAGCACTCCCGTGGTTGATATTTAAATGAAGACGTGTCTTTTTCTCCGGAACTCCTGTTGCGGCAGCCATGCATATTACGATGTCGATGCCATCACGCATACATCCGCATTCGCGGAAAACGTGTCAGCCTATCTTCCGCCTCAATTAACATTTCTTGGGCAAAAAACGCTCTAATTACACGCCTTGTGCAGTACCCCGCTGTTGTGTGCTTAACGGAATATCGTGAAAGTAAAAACCAAGTCCATCAAATTCCTGTCAGGAAGTTGCCAATAGAATGCCTTCGGCTTTGAAGTGTACATAGAACAAAATATTTTTTTTAACATTCAAGGCTGCTTGCTGAATAGTAAATAGCCTTAAAAAAGTAAGATGGTCGTGCGATACATCTAAGAAAGTCGGCATGGAAAAACTATATATATATATATATATATATATATATATATATATATATATATATATATATATATATATATAAGTGTGCGCAGAAGCTCAATAGTATATAGTTAGGGCTATATTTTTACTGCCTTACGAATAAATATGCGGTAAAAATAGGTGCTAGAGTACTATAATTACTGTAGGAATCGTATTGTTTAAGAAGGCGCATACATTATTTAGCGATATTCTCTCGAGAATGCAGCTGGCCAGACTTTAGTCTTGGCTCGAAATACTAGTGAAAGACAAATTTAAATATCGGATTGAGTTACATATTTCTCCGTGTTTTGGACTCTCGACCCCTTCAGGCGCACATTATGATGGACTGTCTGCAAATGTGTCAAATTTGTACACCGTTATTTCAAGACACTCTGTATTGCATAAACAAGGTAATAGGTTGTTTTGTGAAAGTTTGAGTAATGATCTGTAATTATCGTCCAAGTAAATACATTGTATTCTGCTGTCGGTGATGTTCCTTTTTTGTATGCAAATAACCAACTCTTAAAGGACTACTGACACGAATTTTAAAAAATTTCGGATTATTGCTCTAAATAAAAATACCGGTGCCGATAAACCTAAAACGAGTATTGCGGTGCCTGGGAATGCAACGAATATATTTTAATTACCGCTACTTTAAAAGGACACTTTCAGTTTCGATATCGAGGGGGTGGCTTCTCAGTGACGTTTTATAGCAGTGTGACGTCACAGGGATACAGAAACTCGCGACGTACTAGCGAAAAATCCGTCATCTGCTCGTGATGCACGTAAACAACGATGAGTGAATTGTCGTCCAGTGACCCTGACAGTGATTTCAACGATTTAGGCTGCATGCAGGACGCAGAGCTCGCAAACTCTGGGGAACTGTGTTGACTCGTCGGGATAATGTCAGTTGCAGTGGGACTAGCTTGCAGATGCTCAGCGACGAAAACTTCAAAGTCGAATTAAAATATTTTATACGTGTTCTCCGACTCCGGTGTGTGGAGAACGTTGACACTGCATACCAAGGAAACAAAAAATGTCCCTTTTGCGATGTCTCAAAATCGTGTCAGTACTCCTTTAAGCTCAGGATGCACGCACAGTTTGTTATTCCCGGTATCGTTTCGAGCAAAGAAAAATTACCATCTTGAAGTGCCTCCCGGAACGTGGCACGTCGAATAGCTCAACGAACATGACAGTGTCTTCAGCAAAGTAATCCCCCGCAGAAATACGCAGCACAATTAAGTTAAATAAGCGCTATAGTTATCCACTCAGGAAGCGTGTACAAACGTGCACACCGCACCAACATTTGATATATGCACTATGCCACAAATTGGGCAGGCCAAGTTCACTCAATCAGTATTTTTATCAGCTTTCCTACATAGGAAACGAAGGTTTGAGGGGAAGAAAAGCAGTCCAGACGACTGTTTGACTAGCCTCACAACCCCAAGATCCGGCGCTGAGCTGTGCAGCTTTTCATAATAAAATATTTGTGCACTAACATGTTTCTTGCAGCAAGGTGCTCCACGTTCTTGGATAAACTGTTGAAAGAATTTCAGCAATATTATGTTGTAAAATTACTGCTAGAAGGATTGTAAAGGGCATTTAGATTTTTTTTAATGTGGGATGATCGTGCAATATGCCTGGTACAGTCGCCTCTGAAGAACGTATGGCAACGAAGCAAACGGGAGGCGGAAGAGAATCCTGCGGCAGAGATCTGCAGTGCCGTGCGTAGGTGTGTGTGGGTGTCTAGTCAGGGTGGACAAGTGGGCGTGTTGGTATTATGTTGGATTATGTCTACACACGGTGCCCCAGCTAACTCTAGCCAGAGTTTAAAAATATGCCAACTCACTTTTTGACGACGCGATCAAATGCTTGTTACTATTGCCTGGAGTAAGTCAGACTATAGGGAACCCAAGCTCAAGTTTGCGGCGCGACGACAGCGCCGCGATGTGGCTCTGTCGGAAAGCTCTAGAGCTACCGGGTGCACGCGCGGCAGACTCAGCCCCTTTCACGGTAGCGGTAGCGCACGTGCGCACGCGTACTTCTGTCGGTGCGGGTAACTGGGGGGGGGGGGGGGGGGGGGGCGTCAGCTCGGCACGTTGAACCGAGAGGCTTGCTGCGCGAAGCTGCGCATTTCCACGATGGCAGAAGCGACCCCACGGAAGTGGACGTGAGGTCGGAAGTACTGCTGTGTCGTGGGCTGCCACAACAGTACATACAACACCAAGGCCGCCTGTAAAACTGTATCGGTTACCGGACGTGTCGCACGGGAAATAAAGGCGGCAAGCGTGGATAGCTGACAGCGCTGTCTCGCCTTCTATTTTGGCTGTTTCAGTTCATCGCTTTCGTTCGTTTCGACTACCTGAATCGGTACGTATCGCGGCGCATGCACGCAGCGACTACAGTTATGATTACTCGCTCTCTTCTCGCATTGTGAAAGTCCAGTTACGGTTGTAGGTGAAACAACTTTGTGTTTTGATTCCCCGTGTTAGTGAGACCTACCCGTCGTCGTTGAACGTTCAGACTCGCGTTATGCCGTTAGCGTTGCGCGGTTGGTTTAATGCAACTGAAAGCACATTGTCAGAAGTTCGGCGCCTGCGTTTCACGCGTCGGGAAGGCTGCTTGATCCCGCCGGAACGGACGCCTGTGCATTTTCAGCAAGCTTTGACATCGTTCTGTAGGTTCGCTTTGTTTTTGTCAATTTACTAGGGTGATATATATTTAAGCCGCTAAATATAACTGGCACCTATTACATGCTTTGCATTTGCAACCTTGAAGTAACCACCTTCTGACTTTGTGCGATTTTCTAGCCGCGTTCGCGCAGCAGGTTTTATACGCCTGTCACTCGATATCCTCATAAATGCAAAGGCGGCCGAAGCAGCGAAGAAAACTAGCCTGCTTCAAGTGTCGAGCTGTGACACTTGATAGTTCGCGCTCATATTCTGTTTGTTCGTTTAGCGGCGTCTCTTGAGCTCGAGTGACTTTCGTACGCTTCGTAACATGAGCGCGGACATCACGGTGAAAGCTTGAAACATCTCTCTTGCCCTCACCACGAGAAAACCGCGCGAGCAGACAGCGGAAGGCCAAGGTTCATGCGCAAATATAAGAAGAAACGAGCGAGCTCGCCGACGACATTTAAATGCGCCCGTCGCGCTCCTAGCGCCATCTCGCTGATAAAGAAGAAGCGCTTATAAGCGCCACCCGTCTCTGAGTCCGTCCAGCGGTAAAGGGTGTGCGTATAACGCTCGCCGTTAGCTACGTGGAGGACCTGCGTTTCCGTGGCGTAGTGGTTAGCGCCACTCGCTGCGGAGGAAGAGGTCCGTGGTTCGATTCCGCGCTTCGGAAGAATTTTTCTGAATTATTTTCCTTTAGGGCTTTTATATATGTATACATACTTATACATATACGGTGCATGACGGCGACGGCGACAGCAAAATCCAGCCGAGACTGTCCATATAATTGCTATCGCAATAAATGTCGCCCGCATCTTCCCACGGGGGGAACTCGAGTAAATGCGTCGCAGATAGGTGGAGGTATCGCGCGAATGTTGCATAATTGGGTATGGTTTGGGAATGCTTAATTGTTACACGATGCGCACACCAAGTAAGACTTGAACGGCTCCAGCGCGCACGAAGTTCCGGGTGCGCAGCTCGCTTCAAACGCTTGCGTTCAGCGTCGTATACGCTCGTCTCTTCGCAGCCTTGTCTTCTGCGTTGCTTGCTGTTGTTGACGCCGACGACGGTGAGGGTGGGGTAACGTTGCCTTCAACGAGTGGTGGGACGCTGATTGAAAGTACTGTTGCTTCCATCGTATCTACTCGAGTCAAGCAAAGCGTCGAGTCAAGCGAAAGCCAAGTAAAGACGCCCTTGACTGAATTCCGAACGCGGGCTCCGCCGCTTATATACACACCGCCCGCGTTCGAGGGAGAGGAGGGAGGGACGGAGAGGAGAGAGGGAGGGAGGGAGGGAGGGAGGGAGGGAGGGAGAAAGAGGAGAGGCTTGCTGCCGGCACGAGACGAGCCGAGCATGCGCAGTGGGGATGTGGCGCCGCCGACGCGGCAGGTGCGACTAAGAAATGCTCCGCATTTAAAAGAGAGTGCAAGCATGACGCGAGAGCCGAAAGAACGAGGCGAGCAGTTCATCTTGCTTCACAGTGGTTAACGAAAGGAATCAGGCGCAAACGAGACGAACACGAGAAGGGACATGGACGAACACAGTGGTTAAATCTCAGCTATAGCTACCTAGCGTCTTAATCGGCGGATGATTCTCCAGCTTGTAAATAGCTCGTAGACAACGGACAGTAAGCTGATGGGCCTGTAATTTTTCAAGTCCTTGACGTCCCCTTTCTTATGGATCAAGATGATGTTGGCATTCTTCCAAGATTCTGGTATCCTCCCCGTCGAGAGACACTTCGTATACAGGGTGGCCAGTTTTTCTAACATAATCTCTCCACCGTCTTTTAACAGGTCTGATGTTACCTGATCCTCACCAGCTGCTTTGCCTCTTTGCATTCTCTTTAGGGCTTTCTTTACTTCTCCTGTCAATACTGGTGGGATGTTAGATTCCTCTGGGCTATTACTGCTTCTTACGTTATCATCCTCACTGTCTCGGCTGCTGTAGAGATCTCTGTAGAACTCTTCCGCTACCTCAACTATTCTATCCATATTGGTTGTGACCTTGCCTTCCTTGTCCCTTAATGCAAACATCTGATTTTTGCCTATGCACAGTTTTGTCTTCATAGCTTTGAGGCTTCTTCCGTTCTTTAGAGCATGCTCAATTCTCTCCATATTATACTTTCTTATGTCGGTTACTTTACGCCTATTGATTAACTTCGAAAGCTCCGCCAGCTCTATTTTTCCTGTTGCATTTGAGGCTTTCATACCTTGACGTTTCTTAATGAGGTTTTTCGTCTCTTGGGATAGCTTACCAGTGTCCTGTACAACGACTGTACCCCCGACTTCCACTACACACTCCGTAATGATACTAGTCAGATTATCATTTATTGCGTCAACACTAAGGTCGATTTCCTCGGTTAAAGCCGCATACCTATTCTGAAGTGAAACTCTGAATTCCTGTACTTTCCCTCTCAGAGCTAGTTCATTAATCGGCTTCTTGCGTATCAGTTTCTGCCGTTCCTTCCTCACGTCTAGTTGAATTCTAGATCTTACCATTCTATGGTCACTGCATCAGATCTTGTTAACTACTTCCACATCCTGTACAATTCCCGGGTGGCCGCACATTATGAAGTTTATTTCATTTTTAGTTTCGCCATTAGGACTCCTCCACGTCCACTTACGAGTAGCCCGTTTTCTGTAGAAGGTATTCAAGATCCGTAAATTATTGCGCTCTGCAAACTCTACTAGTAACTCCCCTCTGGCGTTTCTAGAGCCGATGCCATATTCCCCAATGCATGATCTCCAGCCTGCTTCTTGCCTACCTTTGCATTAAAGTCGCCCATCAGTATAGTATACTGTGTCTACAAGCTATTTCCAAAAGTAATTGCTAACAGAATTAATATGACATTAGAGTTCAATCAACCAAGGGACCAGGCAGGATTTCGTACAGGCTTCTCAACAATAGACTATATTCATACTATCAATCAGGTGATAGAGAAATGCGCGGAATACAACCAACCCCTATACATAGCCTTCATAGATTACGAGAAGGCATTTGATTCGGTGGAGACATCAGCAGTCATGCGGGCACTGCGGAATCAGGGCATCGACGAAGCCTATATAAACATAATGGAAGAAATCTACCGCGGATCCACAGCCACTATAGTCCTCCATAAAGAAAGCGACAGAATCCCAATTAAGAAGGGCGTACGGCAGGGAGACACGATCTCTCCAATGTTATTCACCGCGTGTTTGCAGGAGGTTTTCAGGGTCCTAGATTGGGAAGAATTAGGGATAAGAGGTAATGGAGAGTATCTCAGTAACCTGCGATTCGCTGATGACATTGCATTGATGAGTAACGCGGGAGACGAATTACAGCTCATGATTACTGAACTGGATACGGAAAGTAGAAGAGTAGGTCTGAAAATTAATATGCATAAAACTAAAGTAATGTGGAACAATCTTGGCAGAGAACAGCGCTTTGCGACAGGTGGCGAGACACTGGAAGTTGTAAAGGAGTACGTCTTAACCGCGGAGCCGAACCATGAGAGTGAAATAACTAGAAGAATAAGGATGGGATGGGGCTCATTCGGCAAGCATCATCAAATCATGAATGGTAATCTACGACTGTCCCTCAAGAGGAAGGTATATAACAGCTGCATCTTACCGGTACTTACCTACGCAGCAGAAACCTGGAGACTTACAAAGAGTGTTCAACTTAAATTGAGGACGACGCAGCGAGCGATGGAAAGGAAAATGATAGGTGTAACCTTAAGACACAGGAAGAGAGCAGAGTGGGTCAGGGAACAAACCGGGGTTAAGGACATCATAGTTGAAATCAAGAAAAAGAAATGGATGTGGGCCGGGCACGTAGCACGTCGGCAGGATAACCGGTGGTCATTAAGGGTAACTGACTGGATTCCAAGAGATGGCAAACGCGCGAGGGGGAGACTGAAAATTAGGTGGGTAGATGAGATTAAGAAGTTTGCAGGTATAACGTGGCAGCAAAAAGCACAGGACCGGGTTTATTGGCGGAACATGGGATAGGTCTTTGCCCTGCAGTGGGCGTAGACAGGCTGCTGCTGCTGCTGATGATGATGATGATTCTCCAGCGGCACCGAGGACTTGACTTTAACCGTCTCAGGAAACAGTTCCATGGCCGTATAATTTCTTTTTTTCGCACGCCGCAAGCGTTTGTTCAGGAAAGTACACGGTCCTGCCGTAAGCATGCCATATCAAAACAACAATCATATAATTCGTAGTCCACACCGCAGAACATCGATAGCGTGTACGGCTTCATTTCGGAGTGCATGTGGACCACTATTCATTTTTACCATGACAGAATGAGACTTGCCCCGAGGTATACGTCCTACACTGTGTAATCGCGACTTGGGAAATGCATTTCGCTTTGAGTCAGGCATCGTTGTCGTCGATCGTCTGCTCTTCACCGCGAACGTGACTGACGAGCCTTTCTCCTTTTAACAAGTTCGCTTTTCGGAAGTGCCTGTCCAGCTTGAAGATCTTTTTGAAGCCGCACTGCAGGCGGTACATTGTGAGGCGCCGAAAGTGCACCGCGAGAGCTCTGCACATGCACGGAAGAGAGCAGCAGCGCGTTGGAGAGAAGGGAAAACGCGCGTTGCCTGCACCCAGTTTGTATTTTTATGCCAGAGATGGCGCTGCCTGTCAAGAGCAGCAGCGCCACTAAGCGTTGCTTGAGGAGCCTATATTTTGTGTCCCGCTTAATTGCTTAATTAGATAACATTTCAAAAATTATCACGTCAGCTTCCGGTCTGACGTGACAGGAATGATAAATTTCCTGCGCGCCCGGTCCACTGTGTCGGCGACGCAGACGGGGGTGGCGCGCCGCTCTCCTCTCTCAGTCGTCTCAGTCTCTCTCAGTCTCCTGGTCTATTGGAATGCGTTGCGTGGATGAGTTGGTTGCGCGTCTTCGGTGGTATTGACGCCGGCTTCGTGCGCTAAGTGACGCTTGGAGGGCGGAATATTAATGGAGCTGCGGACACCGACAACGGGCGCCAGTTAACGGTGAGTGTACTGCTTTCGTAGGTACTAATTATACAGCTTTAGAAGTGATCGCAGAGAACAGCTTCAGCTTTGATCTCTCCGAGTTTTCTCGATTTTCTCTGTGATTGCTGCAATCAGGGACAAGAACACTGGGGGACGTGGTCCCTTAAAATGGGGGACCAAAACCCCGCCCAGCTTTCGGGCGGCCCTGGACGGTCTCATCATGGAGCGCCTGACGTGAGCGCCCGCTTCGGCCCCAACGTGGTTCAGATTGACGCTTCTGATGGCTCTTCCACCGAAGACATGGCCTCGGATAGTGATTTCACCGTTGTGTCAAGCCGCCGTCTCAAGAGAAAGATCAGAAGGACGTCGCCGACTGATCGACAGGCACCGAAAAAGGCGAGTAGCAAGCGGTCCTTCACGATCTCGTACGTGCCGACAACGACGACAGACATCCTGAACTCTCTCAATAGGAAAAGCTTGTCGGAGTATTTCGAACGCATCGCCCCTGGCCAAGTCGAGGAAATACGCATAAATACCCGCAAGAACATCCTGTCAGTCGAGGTTAATTCAAAGACTATACTGGACACGTTAAAGGCTATTGTTCAGGTGGGGGACATTCCAGTTCGCGCATTTTCCGCGTACGACAAGGAAACAACAACAGGCGTCATCTATGATGTGGACGAAGAGATTACAGACTCGAGTCTTGAGAAACTGCTTTCTTCTTCGGCTCCTGTACTTGGTTTTCACCGCTTTGGAAGGTCGCGATGTGTGAAAGTAGTGTTCCAATCGGAATCGTTGCCTACACACGTCAAGGTTGGATATGTGAGGCATCCGATACGCCCGTACGTGCCGAGGCCTCTACAGTGTCATAAATGCATGAAATTCGGGCATGTCAGTGCTGTTTGTAAGGGCGTGGTAACATGCAAACGATGTGGTGGACCTCATGATGATGGCAACTGCAACGCCGCTGCAAAGTGTCCAAACTGCTCGGGCGCCCACGACGCAACCTCAAAGGAATGTCCTAAAATGAGGAACCAAATAACTATCATGAAGAAGATGGTTAGAGATCACTCCACGCACAGAGAAGCTGCAAGGGCTGTCCGGCGCAGTAGACGTCGTTCACGACACCGACGCAAACGTGGCAACAGTGCTCATCAAGTCGAAGAAAGAACACCGCAGGTCCAGTCTTCATGTCCTCCTCGCTTGCTTTTACCGGCAAGAAATGAAGACGCATGTGCTTCAGCGCCTTTACAGTCGACGAATGGACAAGGCAACCACTCATTGGCCCCTAATACTTCGGAGATACAATGGCCTTCTTTACCATCAAGACCCACGTGCACGCCTTCACCGTATAATGCTGATGAACGCAGTGAGGAGAGAGACAGGATGGATAACACTGACGTCAAGAGTATGCTTAAAAGTTTGATGGGTTCAATGCGCAAGATCCTTGGCGGTCTTAACACTCCGGCTGCTAAGGCTGCTGTACAGCTACTTGAGGTGCTGGAGCCACTTCTGGTGGTTCTACAGTAAGTGTATATGGCATCGGTGTTCGAAGAGCGCATGCGTCAAACGTTTGTTATGCAATGGAATGCTCGTGGTTTACGTGGCCGTTTGTCTGATTTTAGACAGCGGGTGTTGAAGTACCAGTTTCCAGTGATTGTAATCTGCGAGCCAAACATGGATTCTACATTTCGTCTATCTGGGTATGTCCAGCTTTGGTCTCGCAGTGATCAACGAGCAAGCAAAGTATTAGTTTGTATACGCCGCGACCTGACGTACGTAAGACACGACATCACGCCGCATACTACGAACGATTACGTATGCTTGACTTTAAAACATAAAAGACGCAGGCTCTCCCTGGTTGGAGGATACATCCATCCAAGTGCGAAGATCGACTGCTCCCACCTTCGGTCCATGCTTCAGACTGCACAAGGCCCACACATTGTGATTGGTGACTTTAACGCTCATCATCCCCTCTGGGGTAGCACGGTAATGAATGGTCGTGGCAGAGATTTGTCGGATTTCGTGTGTAATTTCGGACTAAGGGTGCTCAACGACGGATCACCTACATTCATTCGAGGAACTTCTTATAGCAGCTGTCTCGACCTTACGTTTGTGTCCAGGAGTCTCCTGTCTTCTGCATCTTGGTCCACGGATATAGAGACTCATGGTAGTGACCACCTTCCAACCTACGTTCAGTTTAAGTGGTTCCGCCGCTTCGACTGACGGTGTAGTCATCAAACAGACTGGAGTTTATTCAGGACATCGGTGAAAACCGGCTGTCAGCGCACAACTATGCCATCCGAAGTTGAAGAGATCATTGCTTCTTCCTTGCGTGACACAACAAGACAAGTTAACATCCCGATGCAGCGATCAGCTATCGATGTACAATACGAGGCCCTTCGTGCTATCCGCCGCCGCGCAGAACGGCGATACAGAAGAACAAGATCGCCGTCAGACCTCTCAGCCTGTCGTCAAGCTCAACGACACGTTCTTCGGCACCTCGACAAGCTTGACAGGCAGCGATGGAGGACATTCTGCGGATCTCTGGACCCAAGACAGCCTCTATCTAAGATCTGGCGGATAGTACGAAGTCTGCAGTCATTTCCACAACAAACTCAGCCATTCCGTGTCGTTGCTCTGCATCAGGGTAGGAGCGAATTGGAGGTAGCCAAGGACTACTGTTGCCTTGTCGTGGACACTTCTGATACCATGATTCAAACTCTTACCACCACGGCCCCCCCCCGTGTTTTGATGAGCGCCTTGATGTACCTTTTACAATGCAAGAACTGGAAGCAGCAATCTCACTTTCCCGACGCCCATCGGCTCCAGGGCCGGACGGAATCACGTACGCTGCGCTCCGCCATCTTGATACAGAAGCACGACAGATCCTGTTGTCCTACTACAACACCTCCTGGGAGTCGGGAAATGTTCCAGAGAAGTTGAAGTGCAGTCGCATAGTTGCGCTGCTTAAACCGGGGAAGTGCCCTAACGAACTCTCATCCTACCGGCCGATCGCCTTAGCCAGTTGCGTTGGCAAAGTGATAGAAAGGATGGTCTTGTCGAGGTTAGAGTGGCTCTTAAAGAGCAATAATTGCTTTCCTGAATTCATGAATGGCTTTAGGAGAGGCCGATCAGCCATTGACGGTGTCATCAACTTGGTCTCCGACGTTGAGCAGGAAAGATGTCGACGCGGATTAGTGGCCGCAGTTTTTCTTGATATAAAGGGCGCCTACGACAATGTCTTGCATTATGCCATCCTTGATGCGCTAGAGGATTTAGACATCGGCGGCCGAATGTATGCATGGATCGTGAGTTACCTTAGTGGCCGTACCGTGTATATGTCGACGAGCGACGGAGATACCGATCGTTATAATATTATCCGCGGAGTTCCCCAAGGGGGTGTTCTCAGTCCGACCCTCTTCAACATCACGTTGATTGGACTTGGTGCTGAACTTCCTGACACGGTGAAGGTTAGCACATATGCTGACGACATCTGCATATGGGCGTCTGGAGCTACACGTCCTCAATTGCGTGTCCGACTGCAACGTGCAGTGACCATCACAGCAAGGTACCTACGACGTCAAGGTCTCGCACTCTCAACTGAAAAATGCGCACTGCTAGCATTTACGCGCAAACAAATGACGAGGTACCCAATAATCGTGAATGGGACCGAGATTCCTACGGTAGCACAACACAAATTCCTTGGTGTCATCATCGACCGGAATCTATCGTGGTCTAAACACGTCGCTGCTATGAAGACAAAGCTGAAAAGTTTTGTCCACGTGGTTCGGTTCTTGGCAGGAGCAAGATGGGGTCCGCCGGAGGCTGCTCTCCTACAACTGTACCAATCTTTATTCGTAGGATACTTACGATACAGCATGCCCGTGCTCTCCAACATGAAACCTAGTTGTGTGCGCACGCTAGAAAGCATCCAAGCTCAAGGTTTGCGCACATGCTTGGGACTGCCACGGTGCACATCAACCAATGGTACTATCGCCGAAGCTCGGGCTTGTCCCATGGATGTATATAGGCTCTGCGAGCCCCTTCGAGTCCATCTTCGCTTGCTGACCCGACACAGGCAACATCCCCTATCAGCACTCCCAGTTACCCACCCAGACTGCTGTTATTCTAGAGCTCTATCGCGGCACGAGAACATTATGCCATCAAGATTCTCTCCAACATCTATTCCTGTGACACCTCCGTGGGTTCTGCCTAGACCGCTTGTTAGGCTTCAGATACCTGGGATTACGAAGAAGTCCCTGGTACCATCTATCGGCCTAAAGCAACTTACCCTCCTGCACATTTATACAATGTATGGCGGTGCGGCACACGTATACACTGATGGATCTACCACCTCACGTGCTTCCGCCGCAGCCTTTGTCATTCCGCAAATGACCGTCGCTAGAAGTTTCCAGTTGGATCACAAGACCACTTCAACTGCTGCGGAACTTGTTGCTATTCGGGAAGCAATAAGATTCCTTTCCGCAGAGCCCGCTCGAAGATGGACTATATTCTGTGATGCCAAAGCTGCTCTCCAAACCATCGATTGCATCATGATACAAGGCCCGTATTATACCTTATCGATAGAAATTGCTGAGCTTCTTGGCAATGCTATGAAAAATGGACATCATGTAGCATTCCAGTGGATACCTGCTCACTGTGGCGTGATGGGGAATGAAATGGCTGACGCCGAAGCTAAAACAGCTTTACATAATGCCCCGGAAGTGTGCATTGCGTTTTCGCGAGCAGACACTAACGCCTTACTTCGGCAAGTAATGCGCACCTACACTTCGGAGCACTGGAACAAACCAGAACGCCGGCACAAGCGGCTTCATAAATGGGACCCAGAAATGAAGTTTCGTATGCCTCACAAGCTGAAGCGAAATATGACATGCATCATTCACCGCATTCGTCTTGGTTTGGCATTCACAAGACGCTATGCCCACTTGATCGGCTGCAGTGACACAGGTCCCGATTGTGGTCATTGTCGGATACCAGAGACACTTCAACATATATTTTGCGCCTGTCCAGCGTACGCACGAGAACGACAAAAACTGATCTCATCGATTGGGCAGTATCATAGTAGGCCTTTAACCGATGAGGTTGTGTTAGGTCCTTGGCCTGACGTCAGCAGCACAAGTGTGGTCATCGATGCAGTCGTAGCCTTCTTACAAGCCACTGGACTGGATGCACGTCTTTAGATTTGCCCCAGCGTCACGAACTATATTCTCATCTCCCTACCTTACCATCGTCATTCATCACTCTTTCGCTCCCCTGTCCCCCCTCCCCAGTGTAGAGTAGCAGGCCAGAGCAAACTATAGCTCAGGCCGACCTCTCTGCCTTTCTGTAAATAAATTCTCTCTCTCTCTCTAGCTGGGCGTCTGCAGCAGCTCTGCGGAATCTGCCAGCCATTTCCAACAGTAGCCTGTATCCGCGGGGCTGTTGCGGATGCCCAACTAAAGCTGTCAGTTAACGAGTTGCCACCGTTATGCGCGTTGCTGTACAAGCTCCAATAAAGTGAGCGATGCCAACAATCGAGGGTCATTTCTTGCTGATCGCACGTCGTGTCTGCACTCTTGAAGGTGCAAGATGTCGTTTTGAGATGCACTTTAGTCTACTTCATAATAACATTTCCATCGACCTTGAGTGTGCAGCGTGCTTCCACGCGTGGGAACGTGAAAAAAAAAAGCCTGTGTACAGAACGCTCAGACGCACTATATGTAATGGTTTTTGTTGGCTTACAGACGGTAGTCTGAGGGGCAGATATAGTACGGTGGCTTCCAGAATGTATGCGGTAGTCATTCAAGTTGGACACGCCTCGCTGGTAAAGTGAAAAAGCTCTAGACTTTCGACGGCGCGCGTTGTTGCGGCCGCCGCCGTGCGCTCTTTTCCCTCGTTTCTGTTTGCTGTTTTCGTGGTTTGCATACACTGCGATGACGTCGGGCGCTATAACAGAATCGAGTGAGTGTACGTGATTGTGGGAGTTACGTGCGCTAATTCTAGCTGATCTCGACGTAGACGGCGTACGCACGCGCTGGGTATCGTTCGGGCCCTAGTACTCGCATCTGTTTATCTGAGTATTTAAGGATGGGTTACGTTTGTAAAACGTGCGGTCAATAACCGCTCACAGCATGCCCCTGGCTGCCGGAGGATGTGCTTTGTTGTTTTGTTGTTAGCCTTTATTATGTCTTTGTGAACTACTTATTGTGTAGGTTTTGCAAACCTTTACTGCAATTTCATTTTTTCATCATAATATCACATTCTGCTTTTCAGATACCGTTTTTCATGGTGCTCACGCTGGACAGGAGCGACAACCTAGCAAGCCACAAGTCTGATGCCTCAAGCCGTCACCACTTTTTGATTTATTCTTAATCACAAGGAATAAATATGGAAACATGATGGCGATTTATTCTCTTCATTTTAGAGGTGTGCACGGGCTCCGGGTAGCCCGAAAGCCCGACCCGGCCCGTGGGCCGGGCTCGGGCGTGCCGACGTATTTTCACCTCGGGCACGGGCCGGGCTCGGGCTACTTGGAGTTTTATCGGGCCGGGCTCGGGCCCGGCGCAAAGCCCGACTCAAGCCCGAAATATAGAGAATGAGCGGGAATTGTTTTCCAGCACGCATACAGCGCCTTTTCCGCGACCGCCCTTTACCGCTTTTCCTTTCCATTCGCTGCTTTAAACAAAAGGGGAGCAGGTAAAGCACTGCCTCTGTTGCACTCCGACGACCAGACTAGTAACACCACCTGAGCTAGTGACGGCGCCACCCGACTGTTCGCGTTAGGTTTAAGGCCAAATCCGATATGAGTGAACGTGCACGCGACAGCGACGGGCGACCCGATGTAGATCGCCTTCGTGCAAGCTGACGCTTGCATGGGCATACCCCATACACGTGACGGCTTTGGCGAGCGAACTCCATTGCTGCTGGCATGAGGCCGTCTACTTGTACAGCAAAAGTGCCGCGCTGTCGCAGGTATGCAATGCAAATAAAATATTTGTTGCATGTTGGTACGTAAAACGTTTACCGTTGTCTCGCAGTATTTTCTATATTCACGTGGATAATTATTACGTTATTTGTTGGTGTACAGCTGATGTGCTTAGTACGTCGCTGATGTATGTTACATCCGGTTCGGGTGTTTTGTGACTTCCGGGTGATGAGCGACGGTTTCCAAATGTCAAAAAAATTCGGCAGATCCCACGCACTGTGGGAATCGATGTAATGCGAAGCAGCCAGCAAAGAGCTGCATACATCGCCTTGTTTGTCTTTGAGCCAAATGAAATCATTCATGCCATCGCATCTAGTCCACTATATATCGCATGTTTGCCATGCACGCATGCATGCACAATCTAGTATAAACCATGCCAATGAAACGCATATTCTGGTATATAAATGCATGACCTGTCGTTTATGTTCATCGCGCACTCGTGTCATGCCATACCAATTTTGGTATATATGACGTTAACAAAACGGCCGGAAGCGCACCATGAGAGTGGCAAGAAAATCATACCGTACATGACATGCATAACATGATTCGCATGTTAAGACCTCTCATTTATGTTCGTCATACAGTCACATCGCGCAATACCAATTTTGGTGTATATCAAAGGAGCGAAATGGCCGCGAGTGCACCATGAGTAGAGCATGTAAATCATGCCATAGATGACATGCATATTATAGTTTTTCATGTTACCACCTGTCACTAATGTTCATCATACAGTCACATCGCGCAATACCAGTTTTGGTGTATGTCAAGCTATCGAAACGGCCGCGAATGCACCATGAGCGTGGCATGTAAGTCATGACATACATGGCATGCATGTCAAAGTTTTCATGTTACCACCTGTTATTCATGTTCTTCATACAGTCACATCGCGCAATACCAATTTTGGTGCATATCAATCTAGCGAAACGGCCACGAGTGCGCCATGAGCATGGCATGTAAATCATGACGTACATTTCATGCATGTCATGATTATCATGTTACCACCTTTCATTTACGTTCGTCATACAGTGGCGTCGCGCAATACCAATTTCGGTGTATACCAAGCTAGCGAAACGGCCGGGAATGCACAATGAGCGCGGCATGTAAATCATGACATACATAACCTGCATGGCATGATTTCCATGTTACCACCTCTCATTTGCGTTCGTCATGCAGTCACGTCGCGCAATACCAATTTCGGTGTGTCAAGCAAGCGAAACGGCACGAGTGCGTGATGAGCATGATATGTAAATCATGTCGTACATGTCATGCGTGTCATGATTTTCATGTTACCACGTCTCATTTACCGTCGTCGTACAGTCGCTTCGCGCAATAGCAATTTTGGTGTACAGGGTCGACCACATCTAAGCTGAACACCTCATTAGTATTCAAACCGGTAAAACTAGTAGGTTTCTTATACTTCACAAGTGCAATGCCCGTTATAGAACGTCTAATCATGGTGTCGACAAACACAGTAATGATTTTCCGAATTGTATATTAAACAACAGCTTCAATGAGGTCTTGAATACTTGAGGTGTTCAGCTTAAATGTGGACGACTCTGTACATTGAGCTAGTGAAGCGGCTGCGAATGCATCATGAGCGTGGAAATTAAATCATGACATACATGACATGCATGTCATGGTTTTCATCTTACCAACTGTCATTCATGTTCTTCATACAATCACATCGCGCAATACCAATTTTGGTGTATATCAATCTACTGAAACTGCCGCTAGCGCATCATGAGCGTGGCATGTAAATCAGGTCGTACATGACTTGCATGTCATGATTTCTATGTTACCACGTCTCACTTACGTTCGTCATACAGTCGTGTCGCGTAACATCAATTTTGGTGTATATCATGCAAGCGAAACCGACGCGAATGCACCATGAGCGTGGCATGTAAAGCATGACATACATGTCATGGATGTCATGGTTTTCGTGCTACCACCTGTTATTCATGTTCTTCGTAAAGTCACATCGCACAATACCAATTTTGGTGTATATCAATCTAGCGAAACGGCCGCGAGTGCGCCATGAGCGTGGCATGTAAATCATGTCATACATGACATGCATATCATGATTTTCATGTTACCACGTGTCAGTTATGTTCGTCATACAGAAATGTCTCGTCATACCAGTTTTTCTATGTATCCCTTCATTTAAACGGCCGCGAGCGCCCCGAGACCATGTCATGTAAATCATGCTGCACATGACATGCGCGTCATGATTTGCATGTTAGGACCTGTCATTATGTTCGTCATGAACTCTTGTCACGCCGCACCAATTTTGGTATATATGAAATTAACGGAACGGCCGCAAGAGCCCAAAGGCCGTCGAATGTAAATCATGCTGTTCATGACATGCGTGTCATGATTTTCATGATATGACCTGTCATTTATGTTCGTAATAAGGCCATGTTATGACACACCAATTTTGGTATACATCCGATTAACGGAACGGCCGGGGAGCCCAAAGGCCGTGGAATGTAAATCATGCTGTTCATGACATGCATGTCAAGTTTTTCATGATATGACCTGTCATTTATGTTCGTAATAAGGCCATGTTATGACACACCAATTTTGGTATACATCCGATTAACGAAACGGCCAGGAGAGCACAAAGTCGTAGGCGGCTAGATAGATAGATAGATAGATAGATAGATAGATAGATAGATAGATAGATAGATAGATAGATAGATAGATAGATAGATAGATAGATAGATAGATAGATAGATAGATAGATAGATAGATAGATAGATAGATAGATAGATAGATAGATACGCTCAAAGTCGCAGAAGTTCGCTAAGAAATGCTTCGCATTTAAAAACCGAGCGATCGCGCGATATCGACCACGCGATACATCGCGCGAACGGCCCGTTTCGTCGCTCGTCGCTGTCGCGTGCATTTTGGCGCATATGGGGTTTGGCCTTTACTCGTAACTACTCTACGCGAACTCTGGCAGCACGCAAGAAGAGTGGATGTGACTCGCCGGCTGTCTCGCGTTCCGTTTTTCCTCTGCCAGCCAAGCCCGGTAAAAAGGACAATAACAAAATTGCCTTCATTCTGTGAAAAAATCGCTAGATATAGATGCATTACCTGCTCGTTCAAATGTCGTTCAAAGAGCCGGGCCGGGCCCGGGATTGTGTTTTCGTACGTCGGGCCGGGCCGGGCGGGCTCGCAGCCCTTTGCCGTCGGGCTCGGGCGGGCCTTCAACAAAGTCAGCGGGCCCGGGCCGGGCTCGGGCTCAGAAATACGGCCCGTGCACAGCTCTACTTCATTTAGCACCATATGACACTGTGCACATCACAGCCACACATTTTAGTTGGCTATACTCATGGAAGCATGTAAATGAGGAATACCCAAACTTCTTAATTGGAAATCACAGACCATCTTTTCGCGCTTTCTAAATAACTTTGTTGGAAAATATGTGTTGTTTTGACGAGTTTTTTTAAAATAATGCTAAAACTGAACTATCCTTTTTTTACAGTCGCTGGGCAGAACGGCAAGTATTATTGGACTTGCTTAAAATGAATACTCCACTATTTCCAACAGTAGTCGCGCAAAAGTAGAGCAAGGATCAAATGAGTAGCTTAAAATACTTGTGGAGTCGCTTGATGCTTCGGTGTGGGTCCCTTGACCCCCCAGGAGCGTTACCGGCAAGAGTCGTCTGACTCCTTATAAGTGGTAACGTGATCCTCCCGATGAGAGTCTTTGCACTCTTCCTAGAAGGTCAGGGGACACTCCTAGAGCGAGCCGACCCTGACCCACCAAGAGAGTCACCGTGACTATTTAAAGAGAGTCCTATACGTGGCAAATCAGAACTCTCTGAAAAGAGTCACGCATACTCTTTTTTTTTTCTTAGTGTGTAGTAATCAATCTTCGGTGGAGGTGCGCAGCATTTTTTTACGCTGAAGATTTCAGCGGAGCATAACCTTGGGGTGTTTTGAGTACTCGTTGTTTGCTAGCGCGTGTTCTCGCATCGTTTGAGCGTTCCAGGAACATGAACCGTGCGTTGCTCGCGTGCTTTATCGCGCGCCGGCAACATGTTGAGATGTCGAGACGATGTCGCTGCGTGCGGAACACTACATTTGAATTCTCTGAGTATGACGTGTTAAACTCTCAACGAAAAACATTTGACACAAAGTTTCATTTTTTAAATATTACACTGTGCATTAAACAATTCCGCAATTCCGCAAAAAGACGTTGAAAGTACTTTCAACACGTCCTATATTTCAAGTAGCCACAGCCAAGCCTGGCCACTGCATAGAAGCCAGAATACGCTCGAAAACGCTGCACTCGGGTCGCTCTGCGCCGTACGGTGCACTCACTCCTGTGTTGTGAGACATTCGTAACACCAACGGCCAGTGCAACAATGACTTCACGAGCAAGTGTTTCTTCAGTTATTGAAAGCATAGATTCTACGTCACCAAACGCGATACTATCACCTTTTGCGATCGTTTGAGAATACGGGCCCAGAAAAATGCTTCCGAAACGCGGAATCGAACCGGCGACCTTTCGCTCCGCAGCGCGTGGCGCTAACCACTACGCCACAAAACGCAGATCCTTCAGGTAGCTAACGGCGAGCATTATATACACACCCTTTACCGCAGTACTCAGAGGCGGAAGGCGCTCATAAGCGTTTCTTCATTACCAATGATGGCGCGAGGAGCGCAACGGGCGTAAAGTCCTTCTATCTTTCAAAAGTAGCGAAAGGTCTTGATCCAGCCGCCACGCCCTATGATAGGCCGGTTATGTTCCCGGACCCAATGTGGGATCAAGGAGGTGCCCCCCTCCCCCTCCTCCCGATAAAATTTCTGCCTACCCCACTGCCAATCACTGGCGTAAATCCAGTTAAATCACAAGGGAGGACACACATCTCGCTATAGCGGCCATTTTGTTTTTATTTCTATTTATATAAATATTAAATCCATGCTTTGAAATAAAATTTTTAAAAGTGAGCATGGGTTCCCAGCTCATATAAATTTCAGGGCTGGGCAAAGATACTTTGAAACTGTACCGTGATACGATACAAGATACTCGGGCAAGATGTATTTGAGATACAGATACAAGATATCACAACACTGATCGTAATCGATACGATACATTCCAATTGTATATTCGACACATTCGCAAATTGGTTATTGTATACCTAGATAATGTACCACTAAACGCCTATGCACAAAAATGTTCGCTTGAAAATGTATTACCTGCGACCCACTTTCTTTCATTTGAATGAAATGTCTGTTAGTATCTCAAAAGCTTTGTATTTCTTGCTCAATGCCACATTAGTTTCATTCCGAAACACCTTATTGGCGTTCCTTTAGCTGCTTAACATGACAGCTCTTTATACACTTCGCTGCCTGCGGTTTTGGCTTGTCGCTTGTGTAATTGGTGGCAGTCGCTGCTCAGCTTGCCGAGGAGTTAGCGGGTTGCCATCTATTCACAAGAACTTCAATAAGAAAAGAAGACTCCGCATGATGGTGCAAGTAGCGCTGGGGAGTTCTACCTTGTCCGTAAACGTATTACGGTTTTCGCAATACCGGATCACCGAACAGGTGTACAGCAGTAAGGACACTGGCAGCGTCATTCTTTGCTACGCATCGTGTTTACGTAGAGGACCTAAAACTGCAATGACTTTTACATTCTACTTATCTGCTGGCGTAAAGCGTTCGTTAGCGACGTACTCAGCAATGCGCAATTTTTTTACAATTTTTTTTTTCTACGAGAGGACATGTGCAGCCCAGAAACGTCCCAGAAATATTGTATGCTTGCAAAAAGCGCCGCAGAACACCGCCGTTATTCCCACTATATTGCCACTTATAGCTCCAATTACCTGGTGATTCAGATAATTGGAGCTATAAGTGGCAATATAGTGGGAATAGCGGCGGTGTCCTGCGGCGCTTTTTGCAAGTATACAATATTTCTGGGACGTTTCTGGGCTGCACATGTCCTCTCGTAGAAGAAAAATTGTTGAAAAATTGCGCATTACTGCGCGGAATACAACCAACCCCTATACACAGCCTTCATAGACTACCAGAAGGCATTTGATTCGGTGGAGACATCAGCAGTCATGCAGGCACTGCGGAATCACGGCATCGACGAAGCCTACACAAACATAATAGAAGAAATCTACAGCGGATCCACAGCCACTATAGTCCTCCATAAAGAAAGCTATAAAATCCCAATAAAGAAGGGCGTACGGCAGGGAGACACGATCTCTCCAATGCGATCTCTCCTAGATTGGGAAGAATTAGGGATAAAAGTAGGGGTGCGCGAATATTCCAAAGTTTCGAATATTCGTCGAATATTACATTCGAAATATTCGTATTCGATTCGAAAATCGTGTATTCGAAAAGTTTCGAATATTTGATAACTTTGCATATTCGAAAAATTCGCATATGCGATTCGATTATCATGCATAAAATAACTCGTCTTCCACATTTCTGCTGCGTTCGTATAGCTAAAAACGTTGCCGAGAGGAGCGATAAACATCGTAAGTGCACGGAGGCACGATATCTGCCTGCGACGAGCGCCCCAATACGTATGACTGGTGCGTCTCCGATGTGCAGCGCTGTTGGCGATCATGTAACCGTACATTTTCAATATTATGCGGCCGTAACGTGCCGCACTACCACTCGTTCACTATGCGGGACCACTTCTGAAGAAGGACAGTGACCCTCGTGACTGGTGGCGGACTATAGGCACCTTCAGATACCCCAGTCTGCCCCATGTCCAAGCGAGCGTGCCTTTTCAGTGGCAGGGGGGGGGGGGGTTGTCTCTGTTAGAAGGGAGCGCCTGCTGCCTGATCATGTTGAGCAACTCATATTTGTTCATGATAACATCTAGTCATTACTCTCAATGTGCCGTGATATTTGCTTGTGTTGTGATGTGCATTGTGCTAGCCTGGAAATTGTGTTCTGGAGATAGCAGTGTATGTTGCGTTGCCAGTCAGGCTGTTAATGTTTTTTTTTTTTTCAAATAGCTACATGTTAAATAAAATATTGTTACTGTGGAGGCATTTTTCCTTTGATATTCGATATTTGATTCGATATTCGAAGGTGGATATTCGTATTCGATTCGTATTCGAAAAATTTGATATTCGCACACCCCTAGATAAAAGTTAATGGAGAGTATCTCAGTAACCTGCGATTCACTGATGACATTGCATTGATGAGTAACGCGGGAGAAGAATTACAGCTCATGATTACTGAACTGAATACGGAAAGTAGAAGAGTAGGTTTGAAAATTAATATGCATAAAACTAAAGCAATGTGGAACAATCTTGGCAGAGAACAGCGCTTTGCGAAAGGGGGCGAGACACTGGAAGTTGTAAAGGAGTACGTCTACTTAGGACAGGTAGTAACCGCGGAGCCGACCATGAGAGTGAAATAACTAGAAGAATAAGGATGGGATGGGGCTCATTCGGCAAGCATTATCAAATCATGAATGGTAGTCTACCACTATCCCTCAAGAGGAAGGTATATAACAGCTGCATCTTACCGGTACTTACCTACGGAGCAGAAACCTGGACACTTACAAAGAGGGTTCAATTTAAATTGAGGACGACGCAGCGAGCGATGGAAAGGAAAATGATAGATGTAACCTTAAGAGACAGGAAGAGAGCAGAGTGGGTCAGGGAACAAACGGGGATTAAGGATACCATAGTTGAAATCAAGAAGAAGAAATGTATATGGGCCGGGCACGTAGCACGTCGGCAGGATAACCGGTGGTCATTAAGGGTAACTGACTGGATTCCAAGAGATGGCAAACGCGTGAGAGGGAGACAGAAAATTAGGTGGGTAGATGAGATTAAGAAGTTTGTAGGTATAACGTGGCAGCAGAAAGCACAGGACCGGGTTGATTGGCGGAACATGGGAGAGGCCTTTGCCCTGCAGTGGGCGTAGACAGGCTGATGATGATGATTATGATGATGATGATGATGATGATGATGATGATGATGATGATGATGATAAGAATGGAAGCTTGAGCGAGTTGGTATGCGTTCATCTTTGTAGAAACAGCGCTCACTAGACGACGACGAAGTAAAAGAAGGCACAGGACAGGCGCTGACTCGCAACTAAAGTTTATTAGGAAAAACACCCAATATATATGGTGATGTGCAACAACAAAAACAACAAAAAAACACCAAAAGCGAATAAGACCCAAACAAGTCTCAAGCAAGTAAAAGCAAAAAAAACAGGTATCATAGTCTGCAGGTGCTGCAAAGGTACGAAAATTCCGCGTCACTCAGCGAAATCGATGGCATGCTAACACACTTATCTCCTTTTCTTCTAATGTGGAAGGCCTCGATCACTTCCCTTGCTACCTGCTTTTTATGATGCGATAAAATCATTGTGTCACTGAAGAAGGGTGCGCAGCCGCATTCGTGGCAATGAGCGGCGAGAGAAAATGGCTTTGTTTCTGTCAATGATCGTTCGTGTTCACGAAGACGAACGTTAACGCATCTTCCGCTTTGGCCAATGTAAGTTTTTCCGCATGATAATGGTATTTGGTATACTATGGCCTCCTTGCAATCTGTATAGTGGTAGGTGTGGTTAATTGCACAGTTGCCAGGAACACTTTCCCTGTCGTTCCTCTGCTTATCAATGCTTTGCTGTACCTTTGCACAAATGGACACCAGCTTATGAGGAGATGAGAAAACTACGTCAACGCCATATCTTTTGGCCACGTTTTTTTATACAAACGATTTCTATACAAACGATTCGCACAGAAACCCAAGCGTGTCGCAACTAACGGCCGTGGCTTCCGTGCTCGTGAGCACCCCAACTTCAACGTAAATGCTGCTTCATGCTAACTCGGCGGGCAAATCGGGCAAATGTTTACTCCTACTGGCACGAAATAAATGATAAATGCGCTGGTTGTCCTCCCACTTTTCAGTAAACTCAAGTTCACACTCACAAATCTCAAGTACTGGCCGGTACATATGTCCACCGCAGTGGTATAGCGGTTACGGTGCTCGGCTGCTTACCTGAAGGTCGCGGGTTCGATCCCGGCCGCGGCGGTCGCATTTTGATGGAGGCGAAATGCTAGAGGCCCGTGTACTGGCGATGTCAATGCACGTTAAAGAACACCAGATAGTCGAAATATCCGGAGCCCTCCACAGCGGCGTGCCTCATAACCATATCGTGGTGTTAGCACGTAAAACCCCAGATATCATTGCTTCGGCCGGTGCTTACAAGAGCTTTGCACGCTTTCTGGCAACTTTAACTTGCACACTCGTGTCTTTGTGTTGCCCTAGAAACTTTGCATAAAAATGCATGCGAGTTACTCTATCAAACTTTAAAATACGTGCGGAGAGCTAGGAGCGGAAAAGAAGTGGCGGACCGACCGGCTTGTGTCGTTCCGGTACCCGCTCGTACAACCGGGCACACAACACGTCGGCATTACTTGGTCGGTTTAGATGCACACACAACACTTCATCGAATTAGCAGTCATGTAAACACATCAGCTACCGAGCACTGGCAAAGTTCCGAACATACGGCGACAGAAGAAAGAATGAGGGAGGTTAACCGCCACAAGCAGTTCCAACGGGGACTACACGGAGTACTACTCGAGCTAACTGCAGCAGTGATGTTCCGTCCTACGCCGAAGAATGCCCATTTCGAGGCATGAAAATTCCCTATTTCGGGCATTTTCCCTGCATACTTCGAAAAAAATCCCAGCATATTTCCTTGCACTATGGCAGTAATGCACGCGAAGTGCGAAAACACACACGCACGCACACATGTATAATGGATGCGTGCGACATGTTTACGACTATTCGAATCATCACTAGTGCCTGCGTTCGTGCACGGCACAAAAAGCATGGCCTTCGTAACCTCATGTCCTGTACATACGTGGGTTTTGAGTCGAACACCCGGAGTGAACAATAAATACCTCCGTATAATTATCGTAAACAAATTTTAAGGGTTCTGCTTTTCCCTCCTGCCTACGTCAGAACCGATTGCAGAAATTGGTGAAGTAGCGCACGAAAGACACAAGCTCGCCCACATAAAATGATGCGCACACACCCAACGCTTGTTTTTGCCTCATTTTTACATGTGCGTGATTGTGTCTTTTTTAAGCTGCTTCATCAATATCATGGGTCACGAACGAGCCCATTACTGCTATGTTTTTCTCGTATTAGGCGAAGTCACCATTGCTGAAATTCCCTGCAATATCGCAAAGATTCCCTTTTTCCCTTTCGATCAAAATGACGGCTGAAAATTCCCCGAAAAGGGGAAAATTCCCTGCACGGAACCTCACTGAACTGCAGCTAACTGCGCAGCGCGTGCAGCGCGGGCCACCCTAGCCACCCTAGCGCGGGATCCTGATGCGACTGCAGCGCCAGTCGAAGCGGAATCGGTGGCGGTTCCGCGCGACGCGGCGCAGTTTGTAAACTGAACCTGGTCTAGTAACGTTGCGTCACTATACTAGGAACCTGGTCTAGTAACGTTGGTCCAGAGCATAGAGCTTCCTAGTCCAGAGGGCCCGGGACATCGCCGAGAGGCTCCAGCTTCCGGCACCTTCCTGGGTGGAGCCACCTGGCTGAGCTAGTGGGACCTCCAGTCGCGTTCAGCTTCTGCCACTTTTGAACCACAATAAAGTTCTCACTCACTCCCGAAGCAGTCGTAAGTAACATCGTGACTTTGTGGTAGAACACCTGCTTGCCACGCACACGGCTCGGGTTCGATCATGAATGGGACCGAAGATTTTTATTGTTTATTTTATTTGCACCTTTCTCGATGTTTCGGTCACGGACGATTTTTCGCTCACAAGCTACGTAGCGACGCCGACATCGACGGCGGCATTTCTGCGAAACGAGCTCTCTAACGCCATCGCGTTAAAATGGCTATCGCCTTCGAGTCGTCTTAGGCGATCGCGTAAGGGTCCCTCTGAGTTTTTCCTGTTCATACAATCTCTAAGCACACCTATTCGGTGCCTTCGACTACTGTGTCCCTCATTGTCACAAATTCAGTCATGCGATACTACCAATAAGCACTTCACAAAATTCAGGTGGCAGTCCTAACATTTAGTAGTCCGAAGTCGCCGACATGGGTGACTGGGGGGCAAAAAGATACTACCCGTTGAACACAACCACGCATATATGCTTTGTCGCTAATGCGGGGGTGTCACGCACCAAGCTTCGTCGAAATTAAGCTTGGGAATGTTCTATGACAAGCATAAGTTAGTCATGCACATAGCATGCGCATATGAACGTTTCCAGACTACTGACGCTATTGCTTCGCGATGAGGTATTCCAGTTACCGCGACGGATGTTTATTCCGCCCCTCCGATCTTGCTTCTGCTCCCTAGGCTGTCTTCTGGCGCTGCTGTTGCACGTGAAATGTTTCAATGCAGTGCATTTTACTTCGTGGGATACGAGTCAAGCAATTTATTCTCATGGTATCAGGGATTTAACGCGACAGCGTTAAAGAGTTCGTTTCGCAGAAATTCCGGTGTCGGCGTCGGTGACAGTGTCGTTGGTTGTGAGCGAAAAATGATCACCTCGTCCGTGACAGAAAAATCGAGAAAGACGCAAATAAAATAAATAATAAAAAACTTCGGGCACGAGTGAGAATCGAACCGAGGCCGTCTGATACAAGCAGGTATTCTACCACAGAGCCACGCTATTTCTTGAAACGTCTTCGACAAAAAAAGAACACTACATGAATAATCGAGAAAGATGCAAATAAAATAAATAATTAAAATCTTCGGGTTCGAGTGAGAATCGAACCCAAGCCGTCAGCGTGGGAAGCACGTGTTCTACCACGTGTTCTACTGCTTCGAAAAAAAAAACACTATGTGAATGTCATGTAGTGGAAGCAGTCTCCTTAACGCATGCAATATTGCGTGACAGAAGCGTAGAATCGCGCCAGGCGTCAAAACACGTGAATTGCGCGATGAGTGGGTGTTTTAAAAACCCACCCGTTACAAAGCGCTGAGACATATTTAAGCATCATCATCAGCAAAAACATCAACAAAGTGAACAGTTGCGTAGGTTCGCGTGTTGCCTTGCGCACGCGTAGTGGGCCCTTCGCTGATTCGCAAAAGGAATAAAATATTGCATGCTGCAGGCCACTAAGATATCGTGCCAGAACAGAATGAGCCAAAGCCCGAATATGGAAATAGAGCGCTTGCGAAAGAGTGGTTTTTCGAATGTGGTCTTAGTGGCGGTGACGGATTTCTGCCTGAATGAGATAAACAATCGCGGTAAAGCTAAAGAGAATCGGTATAACACGAAAGTGAAACGTGTCGTCACAGTAGCAGTTCATTGTTTATAGTGCATTGGTACATGAGAACTTGTACAATGTCAACTGTTGTTTGGGAGACATAGCACCACTTGATGTGGACGCACTCACGTTGTCACCTAGAGGCACATCTCCGTACCTACTACTAACGCCCATGATCATGATTTAAACCTTGCTGCATGCAGCTGAAGTTCTTAACATATATGTGGACACCGCATATGGTGAATCCCGCGCAAATATGGCATCAACGGGCACATAATAAACACTGAAAGTCGATATGCACTCCTTCAAAACGTCGTGAAACGCGAAGAGAAACGCTACGTGCATCGTCTCTTCTAGCTTGGCCGTGAATTCGCATAGGGCGAGCGGGAAACGCGTTGCGACAGCCAGGCGAGCGTCGGAGAGATTTTTCGATATGGATGGATGCTATGAGCGAGGCTTGGGCTAAAGCCACCCCGCGGTGTGTTAAAGCGTCGAAGAAATTGCATTTCCAGTGTAAACGCGCCGAATGGGGACGGTCGTAGCAACGGCGCGCTTTTTTTTTTTTTCAAACCTGGTGGCACACATCTCACCGACCCGTTATATAGGGGACGCTCATAGCATCCATCCAAGAGCACTGCGAGAGGAAAGTGTGAAAGATAAAAGGCGCGTTCATGTAGCTTCCGTTATTTGTTTGGCGGTAGCTCAGCGGGCTAAACTCCCACCAGCCATCGTCGCGGACCGAGAGGTCATGGGTTCGATTCCTGCCATCACAACTTCTTTACAGTTTTTTTTGCCATTTGATGGGCGTTCATTTGGCCGACGTATTTCCGTGACGGAAATACGTCATGAAAGTCTCGGTTTACCCCGGCATAAAACATTTTCCTGTTAGAAAAGAAACAGGAATCCGGTGGTTGTGTTGGCGTTCTTGCACACAATAACGCACAGATTAAAAAAAAAAAGACACGGCTGATCCCTCTGCCATAGGAATCGGTATAACACAAAAGTGAAACGTGTCTTCACAGACGTGCTTGAGCGTTTGTTGCGCATTTTTTCGCCCCAAGGGCAAAGGAATGAATGCTACAGCAACAAATTGTAATGTCACGCGAAGAACGGCAAGCAGCTCGAAACTAGCAACGCGCTGCTCAAGCAGAAAGGACGCACGGAACGAACATACACATGATGAGAGCGAACTAACTGTCACATTTGTAACTTATTTCTGCGTGAGCACCGCGCTCCTTTCGCAAAAGCGGCCGCTGCAGTGAGCCAAGTGACCTTCGTGCTCTCAACGCGAGACGTACAAACCACCACGATCACGAGATAAGCGCACGCACGAGCGACCACGCCCTGTAGACGCGGGCGCTCGTCGCAACGGCGACGACCTTTTCAAGCGCGCTTTTCTACGCTCTTCGCACCCTTCACGCCATCTCGCTAGTGATAACGAAAACACGCTGTAACGCCGATCTCTTAGTACCGCCACCGGCAAATGATGTATATAAATAGCTCGCCGTTAGCATTGTGAAGAGCGTACCGTCTGTGGCCGAATCGTTTCGCGCTGCGCGCCGCGGAGCGAGGGGTCATGAGTTTTATTCCGGTGGACGGAACTTTTTCTTCTGGTTTTTTTCTTTGCCCACTGTTAGTCTTTATATTTTACAACGTCATTTCCGTGACGGAAATGCGTCAGTGGAGCCGTGGTGGACCCCGGCATAAAACACTTTCGTGTTAATAATGGCTTCCCGGTGCGATGCGCCGATGATATTCTCGGCGCCCGGAAAATCGATAGGTTTGTGTCTAAAATTAACATGTAGAGCACTGATGAAGACGCCCGAGATGCAACATGTAACGTAAAACGTGTCAAGTGATTTCTTGAGTGCAAGGATAAAGTAGTTTATAGGATTCCTCTGTCCTGCGGCTCATTATATATTCGACAGACGGGCAGGTGCCTGAACGAAAGGCTACAGGAACAAAAGAATATGTGTAATATAGTTTCAATTGAGGGGAATCACGCTCAGCACTGATCTTCTTCTAAGGGTAACCCGAATTTCAGCGACAAAACTATGTTGACACAGCAGGGACCGAATTAAAAAATAAGACAATGTAGAAGAGTACGCTATGCCATCGGGGCACTTTGGCGCATGCGTGAGCTCTCCGTCCATTGCACTTAAAGACAAGCAAGTTGCATTTCTAGCGAAACAAAGATAATTGTGGTCGCCGCACATCTTTCATCTTGGATTCTGATATGGCATTTTGGTAACGTAAATTTCCAAGAAAAATGCGAGGGTTTTTATTATTGTTAGCATTCACGTTTGCCCGTGCGCGGTTTGCCAACAGTGCCCTATCCTTTTATGTTTTTACCCACCCCTTCTTGTCTACTTGTTTCATTAAATCAGTTGTTGGATGCGCTTCGTCTCATCGTTCGTGTCTGCCTTCTTTGTGAACTTTGCATCGCTGACTTTTTCATCCATTATGTTCTAACTAATCCTTACAGAAGATCTTCTGAGAGGGTAAGGCATTGCGTAGCCATCTATAGTATGATATAGCAAGTGGGCGGGAAAGGGATGTGATTGTGAGGAGGAGTGATATGTGGGGGTGAGGAGGGAAGAAAGAATGAAGGGGGAGGGTGAATCATAGCACAGCAATGTATAGAAGAGTACAGCAAGGGGTGAGAAAGAAAAGTGGGGATGAGGAGGAGTGATTTGAGGGTAAGGATGATGGAAAGGAGGATGGCAGAGTGTAAAGCATAAAATATACTTGTATAATATAGTAAAGCAAGGAGCGGGAAAGGAAAAAAAAATCACAGCATATCCACGGAGTGAATGATGATGAGTGGGCGAAGCTGCGGAGGTTCATCGGTAAACCGTGAATCTTCCGTGAATTCTGCCCAGTACATCATCACCGACGTGAGATCGGGCGCGTTTATACTAAAGGTTCGATGAGTTATGACGACTTGCAGCTCACTTTAATTTTACATGTACGCTGTGAATTTTCATTGTTTAGAAAACCATTGCTTTAGAAAACACCTTGCGTCTTTCGTTAAGCAGCTGGCGTCTTTTTCGTTTTGCTTTAGAAACATCTGGCGTTCTTTCGTTTTGTTTTTACAAAACATCTGGCGTCTTTCGTTGGTTTATTTCATCAATCAACGGCGTTTTGAACAAAATTTTTATTGTTTAATCACGCACAGGAGAAATCTCACCAGGCACTACCTTGGAGGTAAACAATGGCTGCTGATGGGAATGAGAGACAGAAGAAGTCGGCTTTTAGCTAACACTTACACTTCTACAGAGACAGAAGAATTCGGCTTTTAGTTAACGCGCACGCTGCGAATTTTTTATTGTTCAACAACGCACAGGAGAAATCTCCCACCGGCACCACCTTGGAGGTCAAAGGGTAAGACTTGTTACTCACTACTACGAGCACGACGAGGGACGAACGGGTGCTGCCTTAAGGAGCTTCGCCCCTAAAACAAGGTGAAGACGAGGGAAAGGAGGAGGATAATGCAACCACCGCCGCTGTTTCATCAGTCTTCGCACCACTATACAGTACGGAGCTACGCCAATGTTAACGCGACAGCGTTAAAGAGCTCGTTTGACAGAAGTTCCGGTGTCGGTGTCGGCTTTGGCGGCGGCGGCGTTGTCCGTGAGCTAAAATTCGAGATAGCTGCAAATAAGTAAATAATAAAGAATCTTCGGCCCGTCTAAGAATCGAACCCAGGCCTTGTGCATGACAAGCTGCTGTTCAACCACGAACCCATACCAGTGCTTGAAAGTGCTCCGTAAAAAAAAACGCTATAAGAATGTCATGTATTGGGAGGGGTCGCCTTAACGCACGTAGGGTAAGGCGGTGCAAAATGGGACAAAAATGTGAAAATAGTGAATATTATTTTTTTATTTCACTTGTTACCATAAAACATCAACGCCGGAACTTTCTTTTGGGTACAAGGTATGTGCTACATAAATATGGCGGTGTTGGGACTGTTGAAGTTTGAAGTGTATTGTAACATCACGAAAATAAAAGTGACATGGTTCATAAGTATTACAGAAGGAGGTCCCGAAGTAAACACTGTTAGGGGGACCTCCTAGCGATATTGTATTGATTGAATACAGGACAGGCAAGTGGCGAGCAAAAGAAAAGCATATTGGAAACACGAAAAAAAACGAAAAAAAAAACAACAAAAAAAAACAAGAACACAAAAAAGAAAACAAAAGAAAAAGAACAAAAGTTTATTTTAAAAAAATATTTTAAAAAGAAACAAAAAATGCACCAGATGTCTCATTTTACCCCAATCTGCGGGGCAAAGCGAGACGCTGCGTGGGGCGAAACGAGACGGTGTGAAAAAATTTCATCTCTTCAGTTCTTACAGTACAGCACATGAAATTCACTCCGTGGGCCCTCACGCAGTCTTCATGAGCACAGTCTTCGCACTCGACGCATTTAATCAATATAGAACCCGGCGCTGTGTTACTCAAAAACTCCCGAACAACATTCAGTTCATTTTTCTAGTCGTTTTTCTCCCAGGAAGCTCTAGATGATATCCTGGTGCACGTCCGCACCATCCTAAACAAAAGAATATTATACATAATGAGCGTAAGTAAATGGTTCACTTAACAAGACACTCTCTAAGGCAATTCAATGCCTTTTTGTCGCGTTTTGCCCCTCTCACATGCCCAAATTAAAAAAAAAATTCCCCTTTGGCCCATGGCACCAAATGAACTAAACTTTTGGGGGCATGTAGCTAACAACATAAATACTTGCGTTGTTGGACTGACGCCGGAGTAGCTTCATGCACGCATCAGAAAATTTGGACGAGCAGAATTTCGCCCTTTTTCGGCGGGTCACGAACACACTGGCATTGCTGACATCAGCCGCGCAATTTTATCCGCGTGAACGCTGTGAGCGATCATCAACTTTTACACAAAAACGTCGAAAACTACCGGCACATATCGCTAAAATAGAGAAATAAAGAAAAGGTACTTTTTGTAATATGGCGGCGAGATCGACCTATAGGTGGCAGCACTGCCCCTGCGTTTGTGTGGATCGTCGGCCGTGCGCTGTGGGTAAGTGTACGGGAGCCGCTGTTTCTGTGTCGTCATTCTGCGCTCCGTAAGTGTTGAAAACGTTTCAATTTCCAAGCGGAAGTATTGGTAGGTTCCGCAATGCCACACATAATGCACAAAGCCAGAAATAGGCTTTCATTCCTCCCCCGGCAACGCGCAACAACACCGAGAGGGGCTTGTCAGGCGTCGGAACGGCAAGGCGCTTTGCGATGATGCTGCGTAGCCAACACTTCGATCACGGTGGCTTGAAGCGTTTGCTGACGAAAATTGTTGATGCTCAGTCAAATACGCTAGCCCGTTTCTCACTACCAGTCCGTAATATGTGCATTCATGCTTGATGAATGCGTAATTTCTGCGCGCTACGTGCGTTAACACTGTTGCAGTCCGCAAAAGATCGTGGCGGCTTGGCCAGGGTTGACAGTCATGTTTTACTTGCGCTTTTTCGTACTTCCGCACGTAAATGAATTGATTCTCGAATTATGCAATGCGGTTTACATCCTCTGTGCGTCACCTTCGTAGTGAATACAAGGTTTGTCCACACTAGCTGCGAGTCCTTATAAGCGAGCGTCACTCAGCCTTACCTACTGTTAGCGCGTTTACCGTCGCGCTTACTCAACTAAGAGAAGCGTTCTCAGTGTCCCGATAGAATTATATAAGCGCTGAAACTCGTCCAGTTTGTGCATGAACTCGTGCAGAGCAAAAAAATATCGTTTCGCGAGCCAGAAACGGACGGACCGTATAAGCGATGAACGAGTATCCGAAAGCGAGCTGCACAGCTCATGCTGATATATTAAATGCGAAGCATTTCTTAGCGAACTTCTGCGACTTTGAGCGTATCTATCTATCTATCTATCTATCTATCTATCTATCTATCTATCTATCTATCTATCTATCTATCTATCTATCTATCTATCTATCTATCTATCTATCTATCTATCTATCTATCTATCTATCTATCTATGTGAAAATGATTCCCATTCCCAGCTGGGTTATGAAACCTGGAAATCTTTCCAGGCTGGAAAATTTCCCAGCTGGAAATGGGAAAATTTCCAGCCTGGAAAAATTTCCAGGTTCCATAACCCAGCTGGGAATGGAAATATTTCCAGTTGGGAATAGAAATATTTCCAGCAAATATTTCCAGCAGGAAATGGCAAAATTTCTAGTTGGAATCCTTCATTCCCAGCTGGAAATGGAAGAGTTTCCAGATTTGACCTCGCGGCTATCGCATGCGTCTTGGCATGGTTCCTACAGGACCTGTTCGTCCAGTGAACTGCACACAGTCAAAGAACATGGTGGTGAAATTTAACAGCATTTATTTGAACGTTTGTAGCAAGTGTTAGAACATATCTCGAGATGTAGAATGAGTTTGCTCATATCCTCGTACACCACCTGAAAAAAAATATTTATACATATGAGCAAACATCAAAACCACAATGACCCATAAAACGCAATTCTAGCAGAAGTATAGTTTTACCAAATCACATGAACAGCATCAATACAGCTTTCAAAAGCAGTACCTCAATACAAAGTCAATGCAGTGCAAAGCAAAGGTGAGCAAGATCTGATGAGCACTGCGGTTCATACTGTAGGCGCTATGCAACGATTATTTATATCGACCTTAAACTACTCCGAATAGGCGTCCAATGAGTTCACTCGAACATATGTAATTACTCGCGTTTGTTGCATAGACGCATGCGCACCAGTAGGCACAAGCATTGCACGGCACAGGGCTACTGGAGACAAAGGCTGCTTACACAAACCGGCCTGTAGTGTACTGCGCGCATATGTAAACATTACACGCAGCCAGGTAACATGACATCGTGATAACGAAGCCCACAAACATTCGAGACAGACGTTCACTTATACTTGAAATATATCAGTGCAACTTACCTCCAAATGGAATAATTAGAGCTGAGAAAATCGCTGTCCCTTGATCGGCGCTGGTGTATCCAAGACATCGCACACAGTACAGCAATAAAAACCGCTCGAACATGCTGGTCATCACTCGTAACACTTTCCAGAGATAAACCTCACCACAAAGAACTATTCCATGTAACTGTCGCACAGATATTCATCAAGGAAACTCCCTAGAGTAGCGAACACCGAGCACACACACGCACAGATATCACCAATATCACCACGACTAGCCGCCATGTGCTGTACGAAACTGTGGCTGACTGCGGCGACATGCGGTCTATCGGACCGCTGTCTTTAATGGCGTTAACCTTAAAAAAAGAAACATAACTTTTGTACGCTGTATTTATATTACAGAGTAGGTTATTATTTAGCATTAACGTCATAAGTCACCGAGAAATGATACGAGAATAGAGCTACTGAGACGCCAACAAACAGATCGCGGCAGTGCGGCGTTTTTCATGGCCGCGGCGTCGGAGGGAGCAAGTTAGCAAAGTTCACTGCTATTCGATCGTGGCAGTCAATGACGAATGCTGAAAATAATGCCCCTTTTCACAAGGAAGTAACTACTATTGTTTAAACACTAGCTATTGGCGCAACGGCTCAATGATGAACTGAGCAAGCACGTGGTTGGACGTATACAGTTGTAACACATTTGTAATGCCGTGTCGACCGGGCGCACGACTACTGAAAAGGTCAAATAAAAGTGCGTGTTACCCCAGCCATACATATTTTCCAATTTTTTTGCAACCCAGCCGTACGGGGCGCGGAAGATCACGGTTGTAAAATGTATCCTATGTGCCATGTGATGAATATTCAATGTGATTCTCAGACATGGATGTTTCAGGGGGACCCCTTGCAGTCAGAGGAAGAGGGGGTGGGTGGGTTATACGCAATATGCAGCGTGTGAAATAGGTGCCTTTTATTTCTACGTGGCAAAGAATGGTCAGGCAAAAGTGCCACGTCAATTCGATCTGAACAACTTGTCAATAAGTTCTCTAGCCTGCAGCCACATTCAGCCTCTTTATCGCGATGTTTGTTTTTCAGATATGCAAGCCTGGAAAAAGCATGCTCGCAAATGTCGTAGAAAACTGCGACAGAAACTTTACAGCCACCTCATGAAGGAGAAACATAAGTCAGCTCCGTCGCACTGCACAAATGTAATGCAGTGAAGCATACCAAAAACCAGAAGGGGCCGCTGTCACGGGACATAGTGGGCCTTCAAAAAACTCTCTCTTTTTTGCAAGCTTAATTGGGTGTTGCAGACCCCGAAGAATGACCTCGCGGACCCCATTTGAGAACCACTGTTCTAAGTCATGTCTAAATGCACGGTCTGCATTATACACTTAATCTGCTATCACTTAATTGTATGCAGATCAATCTTTGGGCAGCTGGAATTCCTTTTGTCAACTAAACCACTTCCTCGCTCAAACAAGAAAATTTCATGCTGAGCAAATTATTTCCCAACTGAAGCTGGAAAAATTTCCAGCTGGAAATATAACTTCCCAACTGGAACTGGAAACGTCAAGCTGGAATTGGCTTTCCAGTCGGGAATTATTTCCGTATCCATGCTGGAAATACCATTTCCAGCCTGGAATGGGTTTCATTCCCAGCTGGAAATTCTATTTCCAGCTGGGAATGGAAAATTTCCAGCCTGAAGAGCCATTTCCAGTTCAAAACCAGGCTGGAAACCCGATTTCCAGCTGGGAATTCACATCCCATTTTCACGTGGGTATCTATCTATCTATCTATCTATCTATCTATCTATCTATCTATCTATCTATCTATCTATCTATCTATCTATCTATCTATCTATCTATCTATCTATCTATCTAGCCGCCTACGACTTTGTGCTCTCCTGGTCGCTTGGTTCATCGAATGTGCACCAAAATTGGCATGGCGTAACATGACTGTATGACGAACATAAATGACAAGTCATAACATGAAAATCATGACACGCATGCCATGTACAGCATGACTTACGTGCCACGCTCATGGTGCGCTGGGGTCCGTTATTTCGCTAGCTTTATATACACCAAAATTGGTATCTTGCGACGTGACCGTCTAACGAACATAAATAACACGAGATAACATGAAAATCATGACACGCATGTCATGTACAGCATGACTTACGTTGCACGCTCATGGGGCGCTGGCGGCAGTTTCGCTAGCTTGATCTACCCCGAAATTGGTATTGCGCGACGTGACTGTATGACGAACATAAAAACTCGAGTTAACATGAAAATCATGACACGCATGTCATGTACAGCATGACTTACGTGCCACGCTCATGGAGCGCTGGCGGCAGTTTCGCTAGCTTGATATACACCAAAATTGGTATCTTGTGACGTGACTGTGTAATGAACATAAATAACACGAGTTAACATGAAAATCATGACGCGCATGTCATGTACAGCATGACTTACGTGCCACGCTCATGGAGCGCTGGCGGCGGTTTCGCTAGCTTGACCTACCCCAAAATTGGTATTGCGTGACGTGACTGTGTAACGAACACAAATAACACGAGTTAACATGAAAATCATGACACGCATGTCATGTACAGCATGACTTACGTGCCACGCTCATGGGGCGCTGGCGGCGGTTTCGCTAGATTTATATACACCAAAATTGGTATGTTGTGACGTGACTGTGTAACGAACATAAATAACACGAGTTAACATGAAAATAATGACACGCATGTCATGTACAGCATGACTTACGTGCCACGATCATGGCGCGCTGGCGGCGTTTCGCTAGCTTGATCTACCCGGGAATTGGTTTTGCGCGACGTGACTGTGTGACGGACATAAAAACACGAGTTAACATGAAAATCATGACACGCATGTCATATACAGCATGACTTACGTGCCACGCTCATGGGGTGCTGGCGGCCGTTTCGCTAGCTTGATATACACCAAAATTGGTATCTTGCGACGTGACCGTGTGAGGAACATAACACGAGTTAACATGAAAGTCATGACACGTATGTCATGTACAGCATGACTTGCGTGCCACGCTCATGGGTCGCTGGCGGCCGTTTCTCTAGCTTGATCGACCCCGAAGTTGGTATTGCGCGACGTTACTGTGTGACGAACATAAATAATAGCAGTTAACATGAAAACCATGACACGCATTTTCCTCAATGACATACAAGACGATGTATGCAGCTCTTTGCTGGCTGCTTCGCATTACATCGATTCCCACAATGCGTGGGATCTGCCGGCTTTTTTTGTTTTTAATCTTTGAAAGGGATCTTCCACTAAAGATTGAGGCCTGATATAGTACCAAAGTTGAAATTACCGTAGCGCGTATTTGGTTAGCATCAGCTCCCTCGCAAGGGGCGATTCAACAAATTGCAGTACGCGCCGCGACCAACCATATCCTAACATTGTTTTCTCGTTAGTCAACATGACGTAAACTTTTTTTAAATGCGAAGCATTTCTTAGCGGCGACATGTCCCGCGTGCTCGTCGGCGTCCGCACTCACACTGCGCACTCTCCGCACTCCGCACTCACTCTCCACTTCTCTCATACCACCTGCTTGCGCTTCTCCTGCGTTCTCGCTTCTGCTCTCGCGGCGCATGCGCTACTATTCTCCTCTAGTCTCCTCTCTTCTCCAGCGAATGCAGAAATACATGAAACGTGCCCTCAGCAACGACGCGGACACACGCGCTTCAGGCAGGGTCACTGGGGAGACAGGGGATTGGAATGCAAGGTAAACGAACTCGCCGGACGGGTTGGTCGGCCGGCGGCTTGTGACGTCAAATTCTTGCGCGCAGGCCTGAAAAGTTCTAGGAGGTGTTGGCTGAGCGCTGTGCGCGTTCAGTTCAGCGCTTGCTTCGGTTTACTCAGTTTTACTCCGTTGATGCTTCCGATGAAGTGTGATGTGTGCGCTGCCGCGCTGTTGAAACTCCACTCGTTTGAAGTAATCAACGACCACGTACGGCCTGAACGGAGAGCAGCGCTTGTCTCCCAAGATGTTCATGATCATGTCGAAGATCCGGTCAGTGTAGATTGCGGCGAGCATTGTGCCGTTATCGTCTACGGCGTTAACGTCATGACAATGTACCTTGCACCCAACCTCTCGCGCACAGCCATGGAGATGTACATCGACGAGGCCATGGGTGACTACCAAAAGCAATACGCAGACACACATCCTTTCATGTCCATTGGTGACTTTAATGTCAACGTCATGAAGAGCGATTGGATAGTTGAGTACATGTCGTCACACCACTCGCTGCAACACGTATCACACGACGACCGAAAACAGTAGCCAACTACCATTCACGGCACATGCATTGATCACGTCTTCACCAATTTCAAGATCCACCCACTGCACCAAGATCCCCTCGCGGTTCACTTCAGCGACCACAAAGCCATCCTCTTCAAAGCAAAGTGCACACCTCAAGTACTACACGCTGCTCAATAAAGACCTTCGTTAACCGTTTCACCTTCGTCTACGCAATTAAAACAACGGAACCACCCCCTTCCACCCCCCCCCCCCCGATGCTTCGCATCACCTCAGGGTTCCCTTCGGGAAGATGTTTAATTTTTTTTGTTTTTGCTAAGCCCGAAAGGCTGGAGGACAAGCGTATGTGGTTAAAAGTGGCAAACGTATGTGGTGCGGTCGCATTAAACAAATGCTTTTCGCATCGCTAGTTAGAAAAAAAAGAAAAGCGACTGGCTCTGCGTGCTTCCATTACAAAAAGGAAAAATGAGTTTACTGAACGTCGACCAAGTCGTCCCCGTTGCAACTTCCATCGCGAATTCTCCAGCAACAAGCACAAGACACACTGCTGCTGGAGCGGCGGCGGGCCACTCGCATCCACACTTCGGGGCTTCGTCCGTTCGCCGCTAGGTGCCGACTTTGTTCAGTCTCGTGGCCAATAGAGAGCGGCAAAGTCAAAATGTCGCGTTTTGCCCTGCGTCTCATTTTGCCCCGCCTTACCCTAATATTGCGTGGCAGAATTCTAGAATCGCGCCAGGCGTCAAAATATCTGAATTGAGAGAGAAAGGGTGGTTTAAAGGGACACTAAAGGCAAATAAAAATTTATGTCAGAGTGAAAGCTCAACGTTTGAGAACGTCTAAAACGTCAATATTATCAATAGCAGTGCTCTAGTAATCGAAAAATTAAGGTAAATGTAGGACACTGTGTGCGCCACCAGTGGGACGTTTTGGAACGAGCCCGATGGCGTCAAGAGTTCCGAGTACAAATTATCACTTGTATTCAAGCTACTCATGATGAAAAAGAACATTCCGAAATTTGCAAGACGTTGTGCAATACAGGTTGTGCAAAAGCTCCGTTTTCGCCGGGCTGCGCTCCGCTCGTGCGGTCGCGTCTCAGTGGTAGTTTCGTTATCGTGTACTGCTGCGTGTGCCTTGCACGCTCATGAAAGTCGCTCTAGCGGACACTCCGACAAAACACCGTGGCCATGTGATGTTGTGTAATGTGTCCTTGAGAGCAGAAACCACGGCGTCGGTTGCCGGGCAGTAAAGGCGGGCAATGTTGCGCAAGGCAAATGCTACGTTAGGCCTTTTCAGGCGCGTGATTTGGAATGCCCTAACGCTTTGCGGACCACCTAAACGTGATTTTCATTCAAAATAAGCATTTCCTTGGCACGA